>NC_141797.1:1953108-2253108 GCF_054643075.1 Acanthaster planci
GAGAGATGTCGGTACACTGATATATATATTCTGAGGAGAGAAAATCATCAGTTTTAGTTTGAGACAGAAGTAAAAAAATGCCTTTGACTCCCCGAGGTAGTAGGAAAACTATAGACCGGTCTTCTATCTTGTGATTTTTTTCTCTCCCTCTCCATGTCATAGCGGGCGGAGGATGGTGACAAGAACTCTACTATACCATTTTCAATCCTTAGGAAACATGGTATGTTTGTAAAATAAAAAATTAGGTATCAGCACAATGGCGTTGGTCCTTTGGGTTTGAAGAATGCGTCATCTTTCGGCAACTCAATGAACTCGAAGGTGGCTGCGCAATCCGACGCTGAATGCGCACAGTCTCGAGCAATGGGGGCACTGGAAGTCAGTCGTTGTCGGCTGGCTGTCTCGCTGGTGGCGTTTTTCCCTCGTTGAGCTGCAGGTCAGAGTCTGTGTGGGCCATCGGTGCGCAGTCTTCGACAAAGAGCACTACTGGAATGAAATCGTAGCGGCACTTGGTTTGGGCGGTGAGGCGACGAAGGCCGAAGAGGGAGCCATCCAGAAGATACCGGATGGAGATTCCCTTCTCCGGGTCTTGGTCGACGCGGAACAGTTTGTGGTCTAAAAAGATGCTGAATAGGACCGACGCAAAGACGCAGTCTTGTTTCACACCGTTGCTGATTGCAAACTCTTCGGTCGCTTCGCCGCTGGATGACCTTCTTCGGGCATCAAAGTACTGTCCAGAGAGCTTCTTTGTTGACTGTGTCGAATGCCTTGGTAAAGTCGATGAACACTGAGTTGATGGGCATGTTCTGTTGTGTACAATTCTTGTACTTGTCACACAGCAAATATCATTTCCACCGTGCTTCTGGCATTTCTAAAGCCGCACTGTGGTTCAGGGAGAATTCGCTCAGAGACGATGGCCAGTCTGTTCAGGATGAACCTTACAGAGATTTTCCCAGCGATGGAAAGGAGCAAGATACCCTTGTAGTTGCCGCAGTCCACCCTGCTTCCCCTGTCCTTGTACAAGGAGACTATGAGGGCGTCGCGTAAGTCATCCAACAACTTCTCTTCGTCCTGGACACTCTGCCGAATGTTGTGGAGGCTTCGAAGACGTTGGGGCCTGCTTTTTTTTAGATCTCTGCAGGTATGCTGTCCATCCCTGACGCTCTGCCGGAGCTGGTCTGGTGGATCGCCTTCTTGATCTCAGTCATCGTGGGGAAAAAGTCGAGTTCCTCCACTACGGGCTGCTGTGGAATCTGGTGAAGCACGGTTGGGGGCTACGGTTGACGTGTCTAAGGGTTAAATGGGTTACGATGTGCTGGTGTGGACTGGAGAGGTGAGAAGCTCCTCTCCCACCGAAATACGCCATTACATAGCACAGCGTCTCAACATTATCTCTCCTGAGAAAATCCTACCGTCTAACTTCTTGCGCCAACCCTGTTTTCACTGAACGGCAGAGGGTGTCAGTGTGTCCCTAGCGCTATTACCAGGTGCTCCAGAGAGGTGGAGTTCGTAGGCGTTGGTGCCAGTTCGGCTAGGAGAGGGAGAACTTTGATCTCAACCCAAGTAAACCCGGTTGAGATCAAAGGGTAGATACCTGGGTAGGTAATACTCGTTAGCCTAGGTTGGCAGTCTGCCTAGAAGAGGGACCATTCTGATCACAAACCCGGGCAGTTAAAGTTCGTTAGCCTACGTTGACAGTCTATCCTCGTAGCTGTTTACAGGCGACAGCGGTCACACCCCTGGCAAAGTTAGTTAGGGTATGTCAGCCCTAGCATGTGAAGACTGGTTCCAGGCAAAGCAAGCGGATGAGATCAACAGTGGTGCCAACGGTCATGAAGGCGGTGTCAGCAAGTGCTGTGAAGTGCGTTAGAGCAAGGATGTGACACACAGTAAGTGTGTGCATCCTAGCAGTTTCCAATTGTAACGGTTCCTCGTGCTGTTTGACTAAGACTCACCAGGCCGAGAAAGTAGGACTAACCCCCTTGCAACACTCACGCACGGTCTGTTATGCAACTCACCACAAATCTGTCGTCCTGCGGCGATGGGTGGAGGCGTGGCGGAGGCAACAAATGAACACTGGCAGTTGTTTGTCACAAACTTGCACGTAGGCAGTCTTTGGGAGAGTGGTCGCTCTTCTCCTGAACTTTGAGGTTAACCGGGAGAGCTCAGCAGCACCTAGGGCAACTGGGCAGCCTCTTTAGGACAGCACTGCCCACCCTTGCATGCGGGAGGGGGTTAGAAAAGGTAATCTAAACAAATGCTTTGCCTTTCAAAGTCTGGTCAACTTACCGCAGTTGACAGACTCATCCTACCTGCGGTCAGAACGATAACAAAGAAAGCAAAAAGAAACCGAAACTCATTATGGGAGCCTGGAATGTCAGAACACTCCTCGACCAAGCCAACACCAGCTAACCCAAGAGAAGACCGCGCAAGTGGCTGGGGACTCAAGCGCTACTGTGTCAATATCTCTGCACTCAGCAAACCCACTTTGCCCACGAGAGATCCCTGAAGGAAAAGAGAGGCGGATTCACTTTCTTTTGGAATGGGAAACTGCAAGCTGAAGACAGGACACGGAGTAGGATTCGCCATTAGGTCAAATCTTGTGAAGAACCTTCATGTGCTTTCAATTGGGATCAGCGAACGACTCATGAAGCTCCGTATCCACCTCAGCAAGAACAGGAACCTTACTGTCGTCAGTGTCTACGCGCCCACAGTCTCAAGCCAAGAAAATGCCAAAAAACGGTTCTACCAGATCCTCCAAGAGGCCATCAAGACCATCCCCCAGGCGACAAGCTTTTCATCCTCGGGGATTTCAACGCTTTCAACGAGTGGGCAGGGATTACGGTAGCTAGAAGAGACTCCTTGGGCGACATGGTGTGGGCAATGTCAACGACAACGGCCTGCTCCTCCTCAGCAAGTCTGTAGAACATGGGTTGTGCATCACCAACACCTTATTCAGGATGGTGGACAAATACAAAACCACGTGGAAGCACCCGATATCAACACTTTGTCATCGCACTCCAACTTGACATCTGGAACGTCATCAAGCCTCCTTCAACACAGCCAAGCTGAAGGATGAAGGACGAGTCCTACCTCACCAAGTTCCAACAGACTCTTGACAAGAAATTCCAGGAGGGCCTACCCACTGACAGTGAAAGCATCGGGAAATGGTCGGCCTTCAAGACCATCGTCTGTGAGACGGCGAAATAGGTGCTCGGCCCGAAAGCAAGGACTCACCAAGACTGGATTGATGAGATCGATGACAATATTCAAAACGCCCTCTCTGCTAAGAACAAAGCCTACACCAAAAGGCAGAATGATCCCACCTCGCTGCCGAAAAGAGCAAAGCTCAAGTCCCTCCAGGCGAAGGTGCAGGATGAGCTGTGAGAGATGGTGGACAAGTGGTGGCAGGCGAAAGCTGAAGAGTCCAGATGTACGCCGACACCCATAATGCCAAGAAAATCTTCAGCTCCCTGAAGGCAGTCTATTGCCCCTGGACCTCAGGATGCTCACCACTGCTATCCTCGGACGGTGCAACCCAGACCAAGAACTAGGCGGGGCTACCAAAACGCTGGAAGGAACACTTCAGCACCCTGCTCAACAGACTATCAGCATCAGCACAATATAAGAAGCATAATTCAACACAATTTATGCTTTGGCTATTAAGGTCACCACTTGAATGATCTTCATGGGCTCGTGTTCATGATTTATGCATTAAGCACTTCAATGGAACAAAAATATGAACACGTTAGGCTGATCTATCTTTGAAAGTCGGATCTTTGCTAAAAAGTACCTCTGATTTTCACAAATTGTTGTCCAAACGACCGCAAGATATTACTGAAAAAAGCTCCTCAGGGATCGGTGGGTACAAGTATCGCGATAAGGGAAGAAAAAATAAGCCCAAGAGCACAATGGAGACTTAGTGGTGTGCAGTTTACCTAATGCAGATCAACGGACTAGTTCAACTAATTGTGTCGTGAATTTCTGAGCATGATTTCAAAAGCATAACAATATATGTATAAGAAGTGAATTTGGTTAACAGAGATTAAACCAAATAAATGTTGTATTATCAGTATCCACATGTACATATGCCCCTTTCAGGAATGGAATGATTAATATTTTTATTTTGGTAAGGCTGTACGCTGAGTAGTCTTCTAATGGAAATTTCAGCTTTTGCCATGACATTTTCGGGATTTGAGTTTACCCTTTGGCTCATATATGATTGTTAATAAACCTGACAAAAATCATTCCCCAAGTCTTCATTGATCTTCACAATAACCATAGTTCATAGTTCTGTTTTAGACCTGATAAGCATAAGGTAATGGTTTGGTTGGTAGGAGTCATATTGTTCTCAGTTTAACCATGCTTCATGTCGCATTTGTACGAAATTCACTCTTTAAATTGTTAGCTATATCCATGACCAAATTTGATTTCAACCACACTTCCGCCCGTTAGACAAGTCAGTTGAGAGCTTCAATATTTGTGTTCCGTGTGCTTAAAGCGCACCTGGAATAGTTTGATTTTTCATAATGACAAAAAGACGGAAGACAGCCAAAGCTAAGAGCTTGGAGAGCCAGGATGGAAGAGCTTTAAGTTAAGCTGTGTTTAAATGTACTCAAGTTTTGTTGCAATGTCTGTGAATAAACGACTCCGAAACTAAGGTAGTTTGGAGTGTTTGATTGTTATTGAATTGTTTGGAGTTTGTGTCTGACAGTACCTTGGTAAGTCCTGCAATGCCAAGAGGACTTTTGGTTTAGTGATGCAGGCCTAGTTTTGAGGGGTCTGATGAGCCAGACGCTGTTGTTGACAAACCAAAATACGCAGGCAAATGGATACTAAGAGCTTGGAAGAATTATACTTACTCGTTACTGGCCGATCTTAAACGTGCGTTCAAGACCGTCTTGGGAGAATGGACAGGACTAGTGCCAAAACGGCAGGCGAGGGCATTATCAGCACATATTTATTCCCCTTCATAAATGCCTTACAGCACAACACAATATACGATGGATTCCCAACGGTTTTGTTCTAGCATACTACTTTCATTTTTTCAAACACCCCCGTCCATCTTATGGTATATTCTTTGTGTAAGTTGCCCAAAAGATTCCCCTTATGTGGACTTGGCGCGCGCTTGGCGAGCCGCGTGCACACAGACTCTTCGCCAATCAGAATCGAGACCGTTTCGTACCCAGGTGCCATTGCGTGATTTACGCATCGAGCATTGTCATATCCCAACGGACATTATCAAGTTGGAAGTTATTGAATAGAGAGACGGTCTGAGGTATTTATGAATTGTATTCAAAAGATCATTGCCAATACGAAAGGTAACAAATTCTTCATTCGATGTCCATTAAAAGCATTCTTCAAATATTACAGTCCTAGTAGCCTGTTTAATTGCATAAATGTTATGAGAGGTTTCTGTGCTGCATATTTCCTTCATGAGAACTAAGAGACTACGACATGTCTGTGAATTTCTGAAGTACTGTTCATTAAAGAGTTCCATCTTCAGATTTGGGAGCAAATATGAATGTTTTATGTTTACTTTGTATGCAGTACCGCATGCAGCTAATGTGTGCTAGTTGGCACTGTGTACTGACGTATAATTCACCATTTTGGTTCCAACAATTGAGAGATGTCGCAACTCTCTCTATAAAAAGCTCTGGCCCGTGCAAGACCACGCCTCTGTATTTTTTTCATTATTTGGTGTATGCTGATTTGGTCAATTTATACGGAGAGAAAGCAGACAAATGAGCCAAATCACTTCAGCCTTGCAAGCCACAATGAGCACATGCAGCCTCCAATATTCCCGCAACCCTGATTGCAGGCTATTCCAATGGTTAATGTCCCCAGTCTACCACTATCAAAAGAGGGGTCATCATTTGGTATTTAGGAATAGTGTTTAGTCTTTTGTCTTTAATAGCTGCATTAGACGTTTACGCTTGGCGAACCTGTTATTTATCTTTTGAACTGACGGCCAGTAATTACCAGTCACAAGGGATAAAGCTATTCATAGTCAAAGAGTATTATCAATACTTCAGCCAAGTGTTGCCTTGCATAATTATGCAGCGTTCAACACCAGTGGTTTATGAATGCGTATAAACAAACGAAAAAGTCATTGTTCATTTTAGTAGTGACTCGTGGCCTCCACGACTAAGTGCAAAAACTTCGAAAGGATTAATTGTGATACTGCTATAATTAGAGGCGCCAGGATGTTGTCGGTTTTGCATGAGAAAATATCAATGTCAAGTTGAAGTTTCAGTGCCACATATGTATCAGTGGAATATATCTATTTTCTTTATGTTTTCCTCGTCACATAAACAGTTTTCCTGCTTTTACAAGTCCTTGGAAGCTTCTGATTCTGTACCATTTTTTCTGATCGGTTCACCGAAATCTATCTAATGTTTTATTCCTGCACCTCATTATGTATATTTTTAACATAATTTCGTGTTGAAGTAATGTAATACTGTGTATATAACACATTTCAGAAGCTTTGTATACCAATTCATTATTATGTTATCTATATCACACAGTAACAAAATCTATATTACTAATAATCAATTGGCTTTACCTGGTGCCAATTACATATAGCTGCTTAAGCACAAGATTTTCTTACGCTCGAGACAACCTTGCTTGATAAATCAGACAAGCAGCCAAAACTCCATCTGATGTATACTGGTTTGGAATGGTATTTAGCTGCCTTTTGGTTAGCATGACAATCACATAGAATTTGAGCTGGTAACCTTTGATTTTTGTACGCAAGGTTTTTTCGCGCTTAAACAGATTTTTTACTTAAGCAGCTCTAGAAATTGACCCTAGTGTGATTGGAAGATTATTATCCCTATAGAGTAATTCTAAAGGGAGTCTGTGTCACTAATTTTCTCTTCATTCATGTTGGCCTATTCAAATATCTCAATATTATGCTAACTCAAAAAACTAATATTAGCCATGCCTGATTCGACATTTTGTTCTTTATCCAGAATATCTTTGGGAATAATAAAGTATTATACAGTAAAACTATATAACATGAGGTCAGGGGGCCATGGTTCAGTCACAGGGCGGATACAATGAGTGCCTCATCAGTGTTCATGAAGTCAGTGCAGCAAAGGTATAAGCATCACCTAGTGTAATAATGTATATTTTAGCTTCATGTGTTGTATTTTGACGCACTCAGCTGAAAGTAAGATACTCCCTTTTTATACTGTATAATGAAACCTAGAATCAATCAATGTCTACCATGTGATCGTTTCAATGTATCTATCTGTTTTTCATGGGCGTCGCAAATGAACACGGAATTGCTTGAGCGCTGCAGCGCTGCCTGCCCACGCTTGCATATTCCTCCTGGAATTTAACTTTTTGCCGTATTGGGCCAAACCCAATGTCGATGCATTGTGGCACGTGTGACACCCTAGATGCTTGCAATCAATACGGCCAAAAAGAAAGTGCGTGTGGCCAAGCCACAAGTGCTTCTACGAACTGGTAAAAATGGTGGTAATCTATTTATTCAGATAACACCGCTGCTTCGTGTGCTCTATTTCAGCACTCAGAAAGCGCATGCACGCACAACTTTCCATAGATGATTTACCATCATCATTCTGTGTGGGCGGGAAGCATTGACCCAATTTCTATCCGATGATACAATCAGAGCTCAAAGATGTCAGTGTTCCCCAGGGCCTTCTTCGTAAGTGCATGTGACGTCACATTGCAATAACAGGTGTGAGTACCTCTACATTTTTATCCACCAATATCTAGAACATACAATACATTACACGTGAGAAGTCATCTGCCTAATCGACATGAAAATGCAAAAAACACACACAACTTCTCATAATAAAAGACATTTGTTACTTCGCCAAGTGCACATGTTTTTATTTCTTATTTATTTATTTTTCATTTTCTTTTCTTTTATTGTTTTGTTGTTGTTGTTTTGTTTGTTTTTTGTTTGTTCGTTTTTTGTTTTGTTTTGTTTTTTTGTTTTTTTTGTTTTGTTTTGTTTTTTTTTTTTTTTGTTTTTTTTTTTGCTCTTTTGGTGTTTGGTTGTTTTTCGTTTTCCCAGTATAGTAGTGTCCGGCGTGCCAGGCACCCCTTGACTCTGACTAAAGGTGCCTTACCATGTGCACGCCAACACTCGCGCCAGGTGTCGCGTATCCGTGGAAATCGCTCCTGGGGCGATTTTGACGGATACGCAACACACACATGTGTATGTGAATGAAGTCGATTTTTGTGTCCGTAAGAGAGAAACGCATGAGCACATCGTGTACGCAATACACCCCAAAAAGGCACATAGATAGGCGCCTTAATCGTTCCTAGCCTACCATCAAGGTCTAAAAAACGATGGTGAGTCCAAGAACCAGTCTACAGGTTTGCAGGCAACGTATGGCAACAGGGCAATCAATTTAGTGCTGTGGACATATATGATAATTGATAAGCATGGCTCCCTCATCATTCCTCTTAAAATAATCATTTGGATCATTTGATAAAGTTCTCTAAAACGTATCAGCTGTTTTGCATACTGTTTGGAAGTAGAAAAAATGAAGTCGATCAGGTATCCGTTACGTTAACTGGAAGGTTGTAGTCGTTCTCTGATTCTGTATACGTCAAATACCAACGCCTGTAGGCCTCTGAATACCGATTGTAAAAATCATAAAATATGCAGATGGTACTGCATTAGTTGGACACTTGTTTGCAAAAAGAGATAGGATGGAATTACTTGATGCCAAGATTTCTGGATTTGCTCAGTAATTGTGTGAAAAAAAGGTTATTTGGAAATTGACACAAAGAAAACATGGAAGATAATATTTGATTTACGCAGAAACAAAGCACACATTCAGAGATAAAAGGTGAACCCGTTGAAAGAGTTACTGACTACAAATAATCAGGAATTGAGATTGACAAGCAGGTGGTTTTTTATTAATATTGTATATCAACTTAAGAGCAACATTTTACAGCAGTGACTTTTTTAAAGAAAATGAACATATTTCATGTGGACAGAACTATTTTGCAATTTTTTGTAAGTCTGTCTTCCCGAGTATCATCACATACTGTCTTATTTTTTGTATCTGGAAGCACTAAGTCTGGACCAGATTAAGTTAGATAGGGAGGTTAGGCAATAAAAGAAAATAATCGGCACTGATAATGTTCATGATTTGTATAAAATTCTCACGTTAAATAAAACTGAAGCGATATTGTCAAACGAAACCCACCTCTTGCATGTAAAATTTATCAGAAGTGCAAAAAGTAATCACATTCTACAGTGAAGGATTAAAACAAAACATTAAGGTAATTCATTCCTACCGCAGCCATCCACATCTATGATGATCAGCTGGAATGGTGTTTCCAATGCGTGTGTTGACCTTTGCCAACAATTATCCATTTTTTAAACAATTTTAATTGTTATACTTGTACATATTAAATTTTTAGTGTGTGTGTAACGTTTCTGTGACTTACTTGGAATCGAGTGTTTTGGGTTTGGTGAGCTGTTGAAGAGCTTTAATAATTGTTTTAAATTTTAAATGCATTTTAATAATTGTGGTGTAAAGGACCATATTAAATTTATCGATAGAGATAATAAAATATTTCAATTAAATTAAATTCGATCGCTAATAGAGCTTAATGATAGAATGCGATTCGACAAAAACAACTGTGGAAAACTTGAGATGATCATGCAGTTTTGCAATGAAATTCGTTGGCGATTGTCAGTAGATTTATTCGGACGAGATAATCAAGCAGTTGAAAAGTGTCTGTCTATACCAACGCATATAACCGGGTGGGTATAAAGAGTCTTTCGTATATTTAGTGCCACCTAATGAGCCTAAATGTGTTTAGAAGCGTCCTTTCATTCTCTATATCTGAACCACAACGTGCCTTATTGTTTGATGCTATTTACTTACCCGATTTTGCCGGCAGTGCAAACAGGCCATGGGCAATTAGGACAAGGTACAGGACACACGGATTGGCCATTTTGCTTCCAATGCCTTGGTCCCTCTGTTGAGACAAGACCAATAAACAATCTAAGAATGTGCTATCAAAACATATAACGTATTGATCTCTACATAGAGTTTGCATGGATGCCATTTTGCGGCTAGGCCAGTGCTTTTGTTTCACAGAGTATGCACAAAGGAGGTTTCGATGTGGAACCAAACAACTGCCCTGCAAGATGGCTACCATGCAAAGCCTCTATATACAGACTCCAGAAGCTCGAGCCCACTGCTATACTCAAACACGATAACTGTCTGGACATATGGGACTCTTGAGTTGACTCCCAGCGCATTCATGATTGCAGCATGTAACTCGTTGTAGTTTGTCCACCTTTCCAAGCTGTAGCGAAATAATGTGTGGGTAAGATAAATGACTCTAGGGGACACGGCAGATAACAGACATGAAATGATGGCATTAAATGTGACTGAATTCACGAAACGCACGTAGATTTCGATAAAGAGCCAGGCAAATTGAGGAATTTCAAAGATAGTGCCGAGTGGCTCCATTCCCTAATCTTGGCTAGCTATCCTATCAGTATACAGTTGCCAATGACCTGATGATTTGATTCAATAAAATTTACCAGAGGCAACTTCTTTCTGTCTTCAGTTTGAAAATTCATTGGTGACTTTTCTTCAGCAACTGTAATGCTACTCACCAGACGTGCAATAAGCATTGACTTTGAGGTAATGGTTACGTTTTTTTTAATAAGGCCCTGAAAAGGGTTTTTTAACTTTGGAGGGCTTTAGGAGTAAACCCTGGTAGAAATATATCTGGAGCAATAACATAAGTTTTCATGACCGTCTAGTGTCCTATCTCAAATGATGTTTTCCAATCATTCAATATTCATTTGGTAAATATTCACTGATGTGGTCAGTATCCTTCAGGACCACCACGACACATCTGGTAGGAATTCAAGCCAACATCAGCTGCTCAAGCGACCTGCAAGAAATTGTTTTTGTCACAGTTCGGCCTTTTACTGAGACTGGCCTCGTGCAAGGTCAGATCAAGATCCAGATTTACGGGAAAAGTTGTTGGGGGCCAATTTTCCAGGAATTTCTGTGTGGCTTTTCTGGAAGCTGAGGTTAGGTTTTGGGGCTTTTCACAAGCTTTTGGAAGAAAGAGGGATGAAACAGAGCACAACAAATCGTACTTTCCTCTTTTGAAAGTTTTTGGGTTCCCTTGGACCCCGGATCCGTCCTTGGTTGTGAGTGTTGTGTTGATGAAGTTTGGCTACAAAACTGAAATTAATAGAACTTTGAGTGAAGTACAAAATTTTCTTGGTATTTCAAGGATGGATTTGCTCCGGGCCAAAAAAATCCAAAATTAATTAAACTTTTCTTAGGTTGTTCATGGTGTACGCTGTGGACTGTGTCGGCAAGTCTTTCGTCTACACGTTCACCATGGAGACGTTGAAGATATTCCACGCTTCTCTGTCTCGGTAAAAATAATGAAAAGAAACATTTCCTGAAGATCCATAACCATAAAGAAAATTAAGGTTCGAAACAACTCCAGATTGTCTTTGATTAGCCGAAATGCACCTTTCGAAAAGAGTATAGCAACGACCTTTAAGATACCATTCGGGAAAATCATTTGGGAACCGCAAGGGCCAAGTGCAACCTAGCCCTGTCAACACAAAAATGACTCCCTCATATCTCATTGCCCATCTCACGCTGTTGTCCGGAAAAACCAACAATCAAGCGCAAATCAGTATTGGTTTATAGCGGGGCCGCTCGATCCGTACACGGCAACGGAAACCATATATCGTCATCTCTCTCCATTTGATATCGTCGGGCAATGCATTTTCGCCGCCAAATTACCACCGAACCAATCGCGGTTCCCGATGGCCAATCAACTCGGTACCTTTGTAACCGCTCGTTTACGGTCATCGTAAGCAGTAAATCAAAGACGCTGATACCATTGCGACGCGAAGTAATCATTCCCTCACCGCTAAGCCATGACGTCATTTTTTGTGTTTTCCAGTTGCGCATGACACACGTAAACAGCCGACAGGTCCTAGATAGAATTCCCAAATTAAGCAAAATTAGGGAGATATATAAGGATTGTGCTCTTGGAATTAGAACTAAAGCATACTTTTGTTTGATATCTCCTTGTGATTATAGGTAATTGTGGGTAGGGGCACTTCGTTGCAAGCGCGCATTTTATGCCGTGGCGTATTCAGCAGATGGGGGAGAGGGTTACCGCCCATACCTCCGCCCCCCTTCAAGACATGTTGCCTTTAAAAAAAATAATAAATACACGACCAGAGTGTTAGAAACGGCACAACCTACCGTCGTCTTGACAGCCCTTTGTAGGTCAACAATAGATTTTACAACCCTCCACAAAAGACCTGAATACGCCACCGATTTACAGAGGACTTTCCAACAGGATCACACGATTGCAAAATTAAGCAATAGGCACAGTACTCATTGAAAAGATTCATTGTGTAAATAATTGGAAAGGTAAAACATTTGTAAAGGAAAAAGTAAAAAGCGTTGCTCCCCAGGCTATTTTGACCCATCTCAAAGCTGGGGGGCGGGGGCAGATTCAGCCCCACAGAACTCGGCTGTGCTCTGTCAATTTTTTTAACTTGGTATGAAAATGCAGATACTCTTTATCATCACAAATGTTTGACCTCAATCAAATATATAGTTTTGTTGTTACAGCCATTTGAAGTTCATGGCTACATGCGTGAAAGTACGCATACATTGAGCATCGCAGTTGGAAAAGTATATTTGATTGATTGCCTGACCCGTCTCGGAAAAATGGGCACTGCGCAAGAACAGAATGTTCGATATTTGCAAAAATGGTGTCAAAATGACCGCAAAGTTACTCTAAAAACTCGTAAAGGCTCAACTTATGAAAAATTGTGCTGCGGCGATATTGGGAAAAAATGTTGAGGGGGGTGGACCCCCCCCAGCTCTTAGGGTTAAAATAAACGCATGGATAAGCACGCATAATACGAAGCCACTGGGTGTCACTATTGCAGTTGCCAACAAAAATTGTTGCACGAGTCCATAGGTTTTTTCCACGACACATTTTTTGTTGGGTCAGCTGCGCAACCTACAGGGAAGGCAACCCTCGTCATAGTAACAGGGGCATCCTTAACGCGCTAGGTGAGCTTGCATCATTCTTAATTAAGTAGGCCTGCGGAAAATCGTCTATGTCTGTAGTGACGTGGCGTTGGGTCTATGAAATAATTGCCTAACTTCATTTCCCTGGGTATTCAAGTAGCTTTCCCGTTGAGCCAAAGTCCACTGTGCTGGATACCAATAGACCGTTTTCATGTTGCTTGCTATGCGGGTGGTAGGCAAATACTGCAGAGATATTACCCTTGGTAAAGTCAGGTTTCGCATCGAAATGTGCATTTGCTTCCTTAGGAATACTTTAAAGGAGGGTCGTGTTTTCACCACATGATTCATACACTTTTTAATTTTCGGTTGTCTAATTTGTTTTTGACAGCTGTTTTCGATTTTTGAATAATGATTGTTTTCTTTAATAACGCTAGGAAAGATGGGACTGTTAAGAAGAGAGAGGGCTTTATGTCACATTCTATGCACTTTGAAAAGAGGGAGCAGTCAGGTGCCGTGTACACAAGTCATCAGTTTATGAAGTCCTTAACACTAAATACCGTTTGCATTTCGAAGGACTTAAGATACAAGTGGCGAATTGTTGGAAGAAATTCGACTTTCTCTATGTCACAGATTCAATGATCAATATCATTTGTCGGGGTCTAAAATGAACATCTGTACAAGTGTGAGAAAATGGTAACAATTATCGTCTACATGAGACGTAGACATGTGACCAAATCTCCTGCGAGTTGAGTCTTGCGGGCTATTTTCCCATGCCTGTTTTAAATAAATATTTTATTGAAACTGTCACTTAATATGGCATCTTGGTATCCATCGTCATTATTCTAATATAAAGTGTCCAGTTGGAGGGTTCCCACTGACGTACATTGTCCATGATGTATTTACAGGCCTCTAACCACAAAAGGGACTCTGGTAACTAGGGACCCATTTTGTTAGATTGAGTCTCAGGTAAACGTTGTGGACAGGAATGAGTTTGTTGTGGTAATATCGCAACAAAACCTATGCCCAAACATCTGAGAAATTAATTATAGGCACAAATTATGACAAATGTCAAAGGGCATATTATGGCTTGGTAAAAGCGTTGACAAAAAGGGTCTCTGTTACTTTGTAGGTCTGTAGGCAAGGTAGAGGATATATTTACTTGCTGGACTAATATGAAAAAAATGAAAACGTACCACTCCCTGAGATGGAACACTATTATCAACACTGAATAGCGGTGTTCGTACTCAGTATACTGTCAGTGCAGTGCATACAAAAGTATTTGTAATTAAATACTCTTACAGCGAATAATTTTGTACGCATGCAATGAAATGTAACAGTTCGCATATTACCGTTAATAATTTTCTTTTGCATATGCACACTAAACTCAAAGAAGATATACTGCAGAATAATTGGAGAGCAGCTCAACCACACCTTTCACCTTCCTCTGAGGTAGAAGGTCCTTATGCCATCTGACGACCAATCGCTCACCGAAGGCGGGGATCGTGCATCAAAAATAAAACAAGCAATTACTGTATTCCCCAAATCGTCGAAATTTTTGATTCTGCATCGAATCAGAGTTAAAATGTCTCTTGACTCACCTTTACACCGAAGGAGTCTCATTCGACTTCCTTCCAGAAAAGAGCACCTTGCGACTTTCCAGATGACTGTCGGCTTTGATCGAGTATTGCTCGTCACCTCTTGAGCGTAGTCGGTGAATGCCGCGCGTACAATGCGAGCATCTTATGCAATATGCCTCAGAGAGGAGGGACGGCCTCAGAGCGGAGCTGATTGGACAAACTCGCTCGTTAGGAATCATTCCCACAATTTTTTTTCTTTTACTCTTTCACCATACCCATAATAAACAGTCCATCGCACGTGCAAAGTGAAAATAATTGGAAGTAAACGCGTAGGCCTATGTAAAACGCTGAACATTAAAACAAAGGACATTTACGATGAATATGGATATTATAAGTTCACATTAAGCACATGGGGGTGCCTGGTCGCCATTTACGCGTTCATAATTTGCCAGTGTAATAAAATCTTAAAAGCTGAACTGTTTGCAACAAACAAGTTTTAGACACAACATCTCTTGTTATAAAAGTGAGGAGGCATGCTATGTTTGAAGGGTTAATGAGGAGAATGTGACTGAGGAAAAATTTTTTTCCACTTTCTGCTCCTCTAAGAAACCCTGTAATGCATCTTTTTTAGTTTCTCTTACCGAGAAATGCGCTTCTCTAATATTTAAACATTTGGATGCTTTGCCTGAAAAAATGAGGACACTGCTACGGTTTGGTGGAACAAAAATATATAGATCAAAATAAACTCAATGACAGCAAAATTTAAAGTGGGCAAACTTTAGTGTAGAAATAACTGTTTTTATAAGCTTCTTCTTTGAATGGCAACCACTATTGCTGGTAAATTTGCATCAGTATAAATATAAAAAGGCACCAAAATGGCCTCAAAATGGAACACAAAATATAAAATTAGGTTTAATAAGAAACAGAGGGAGCTTTTACTAAAACTACACTGAGCATTACATTTCATTGGCCCTTTAAGCCAAGTGTATTTGGTGTATTCCGTTAAGGTTAAGTCTCATTTCAAAGATAAGCACTGTCAATTTTTACTTCATTGGGCTACTTCCCTCCTAACTAGCGATTTTGCGGAATTATTCCAGACCTGCTGCCGACGTTTCCCGGTGTTACTCTCCAGTGGGTGTTAGTTCACCGGCGTGGGTCTCATCTACATGGGAATAAATGATCAGTGGTTGTCAGGCATTAAAGTCCATCACGAGCACACTGGTCATCGATCAAATAAAAATATGAGATACCTCTTGCGTCGCTGTGTTCGCAACTAGTAAAGGAATTCCGGTCTGGGAAAGACTGTTCTCGAGTCTGAGTCCAGGGATGACTGGTATGATCAATCAAATTTCCTCTTGGCATTTCTTGTTGGCTCTTTTCGCGAGTCTCGACAGGAGGCTTTCGTTTGCTTACCTAATCAGGGTGTGGCAAGCCATCGACATGTCTTATTCTCCCGGGCGTTGTGCGTCAGGAAGTGAATATGGAATACTTTGTAGGCCTACTGGCTGGTCTTTCATGTACACAAATATCCAATAGAACTGAAAAACCTTGACGTTACTCTGTGGTACGTGAATGATTTCTTATGTCAGCTCAGTGGATCGTGCCTTACCTCAATCACTGATATAGATGCCACAGGAAAGCGCAAACGAAACAAATTGTTATGTCACTATACTATGTGATTGGTCTATTGGCCTTTGCGGTACGTATTGAAGCGTATCAACATGTGGCTTAAAGGGGAGATGTGGCTTTATGGGTAGGGACTGTGACTTTTTGTTAGGGGTTGGGGTTCGAATCCATCCGCTGGCTACACAGTATGACCCATGTAATTTTGATGTGGCTCTAACGACGCAATATAAGCTGTGTTCCGTTCCAAGGTACTGGCACTGATGTCAAAGAGACTGGCCAATCAGCTAACAGCGTGGGCAGAATCTGCAGATACGTAACAACCAGAGAGCACAAAAAAAGCTTGGAGGCCGTTTCCTGTCCCCACACACAATGAGTTCAGGTCTCCCTGAAAGTTCGTACTTGCAGCAACCACTGCAGACAAAATGTCTGCGCCCTTGTACTGGAAGAATTGTAGGATCGACCCAAGGCGGGTTTGCCAATAGGCACTAAGCGTGTTGCTTTGGACTTTGAAAAATTGGGGCATTACAAAAAAAAAAACCCAAAAACAGGCAGGTGCGGATCCAGGGCATTTGGGGGTCAAACTCCATCCCCCCCCCCATTCGACACAAAAGTAAAAAATAAAGGGGAAACTAATATACAATAACTAAAGTATTTTTAAAACGAAATGGCACACCGCAGATTCTTGGGTACAGCGTGAGTATTACACATGTATTACAACGTGAGATACACATGTATTACAACGTGAGATACACATGTATTACAACGTGAGATACGCATGTATTACAACGTGAGATACACATGTATTTAAAAAACCCTCAGGCCTTCCCCCCCCCGAAAAATCCTGGATCCAATCCTGTGAGGGCTTACAAAATTACCAAGTACCCCTGTGCTGATAACCAACATGAAATCGGTCTTAATACCTAAGGCAGAGCAGGCCAGCAGGGTATAACACTGGTGCCTAGGACTATGCATAGCCCAGTCCTGATTGGGCCCTTCTCTTGTTACGTCATAATCTGAGTTTTTGCTAACCAGTGGTTCACGATTAAAGCATGATATGAGTGGTCGCCAGTAGGAATAAAGCAAAGAATTCACATATTGTCAACAAAATCTTAAGTGGCTATTACGACACTGCGTAAAACTACATGAAACACAAAATGATATACCTCCAACTATTTTACCCGTTTGGGCCTGGTGGTCATTAATTTTGGGAAAAAGGTTGCGGCTAAGAAAAAGTAAAATTTCAGCCGCCTGTGCATGTCGGTAGGCAGTATTAAATGTAACGTCAAAACACGAAACATACCACCTGTAACTAGGAAACATTTACCAGGTTTTCAAACTGAAAAAAAAGGCTTTTGTCAAGGGACACAGAAACTTCCTGGGTCCAGCCAAATCCTTTGCTCCCTCTCAAAAATATTATTGTTCAGTACCGCTTTGCAACAAAGAATTCATGCGTTTGCCGTTAACGTGATGATGGCATGCGTTACTGGTAATGCAAAGAGCCCGTGTGACATATCAATTTAGCTACCATTGCAGGGAGGAAATGGAACGTAATAAATAGAGAGGCAAGCAATTTCAGCACTACTGGCGCACTTAGATCACTTGGACAGAGTCCAGTTTTGTTGAAAGAAGGTCGTCAAGATTCCATGGCCTTTTTCATAACTAATTTACCAACCTTGGTATTTGCAAGTCTGGTTGAAGAACATGCACGACAATAGTTCTCGGTTTACTGTTCATTCCATTTCATCATCCAGCCTCAAATAATTATTGGATTATGGCAATGCAAGATGTCGAGGTGGAGACCAATTTTTGTATTTGACCTGATATTTGATGTGTGGACAAAGAGGAAACCAATGTCACACGTCCTTGTCGACTTGCGTGCTCGTTTTCCTTCTATATCATCGTTAATGCTGTGACGTAATTCGTAACCTTCAATGAAATGACCGTTTGTAGAGATTGACAACTGTTTAAAAGCTACCTGACAAAAAGAAGACAAACGTCATGTGACAAGAATCTGTACAAATGAAGACCGCTGACAACCCAGTGTTCCGAATGTAAAAACAAGACAAAACAAACACTAGACAGATGTGATTGTGAACGACCACGGAGCTGCTTTTGGGAAAAAATGGAATCATTTAGTTGAAACTACGCGTGCGTGAATTCTCACCTCATGACGTCATGGTCACACGATGTCATTTATCTTCTACAGTGTGTCCACATAAATAGTATACCGAGATAAAAAATTACTGTAATAGCAAAACTACTTTATTTTGTATGGGAGAGAGAAGCATAGCTCTAGAAAGGGCAGAATGCCCTCTTTGCAATGGTATGCAGCTTGTGATGTTATTGACACAGATGAGTGAACAAACTAGACCGTTGTTAAGGGTGCTGAAATCGGCACTGTGACAAGTTTGCATATGTGATTAACAAGGGTTGACCATGCAAGTGTGCAGACTACCAAATGCCTTTGTTTACATTAATGCCCAAAGAGGTGACCAGAAAAAGTACTGGGAGACCAAGAAGGAGAAGGAAATTCTAAAACCAAAAAAAAAAAGAAAATGATAAAGCAAAACAAAGCCTCTTCCGCAAAAAAGCTAAACAATGATTGGCTGTTAAAGGCATGCTGTGGGAATTTGAAAGCAACGTTTATGTAATGCTAAAGTTTACAGTAGAAGCTTTGCGTGGTAGCCGTCTTGAAGGGCAGTTCTTTTGCTCCACAAGGAAACCTCCTTTGTGCATGCCCAGTTGAACAAAACCACTGGCCTACAGGATGGCAACCATGCAAAACCTCCAGTTATTGCTTCTCAATCCATCCTCTAGAAATGGCATGCACCTCGAGGACTTGCTTTCAAGTGTAATTATAATGTAACGCACATTCCGTCTGCACACAGTTCAGACATCTGCGGCCGGCCTTTGTCAACATCATTACCCACAATGGACTCGCCACAATGGCACACAGTTTAGACGTTAATTAATCTTCACCTTAATGAATTTCACTGTCAAATGGTATTACTGGCATATGCACATAACCATTAATATGAGTACATGATGACCAACGTTAAACACTATAGCACAAAGATGTACAGGAAATTTACTTCGTCGAGTCTGTGGCTAATACATGTATGCATTGAAAATGTATTTGCTTCTTCAGTACGGTCCCCCAACGTGCCCAAGTCAATATTTGAAATAACAACAAAACCAAGTATATTTACCGTTGTTCAATTGCGCACATACAATCCTTCGATTTAGCCTCAGTTAGCTTCAGAATGTTATGCATTTTCGTTCAGGTTTCATTTCGCAACGGTCAGTTAACTACTCGAATCATTTCGCTACTGTGATCACGTTCTGCACTATGCACTTTAAGCCTTTGGTGTTACATCAACATTTTTCTCGAGCAGTGATGATGATTCTGTTCTGCTGACCACAATGCAGGAAATGAAGGCCTGAAGAAACTCTTGAACGGGTTTTGGTCTTCTGTTTGCAAATACTGAAATTGTTAACATTTATTTTGGTTTCGTTAATTCAAAACTAGTTAGACAGCAACTTTTGGGGAAATAGGCCCAGGTCTGTAGAAGAGTCTTTTGTGATTAGGCCTTGGATGTGCTGGAAATTGGCGAACCCACGGGAGGGGGGAATCTGGGGGCTGACACGTTCCTCCACCCCTCCACAAACTCCCGGTGCCCCCCAGGTGCCTCCCACTGACAAAAATGGAAGAATGGATTTCGAACAAGGCTAACAAAAACTTGCCTCACAAAACACCACTGAAAGCTGGTTCCCCCATCAGATCACGGACGTATATAAAAAACCTGGACTTGCAACGCCTTTGTATGAAAAAGAAGCCAACCAGCGGCCATTTTACCGAGCCAAATACAGAGGCTTGGGTTGGCTCCGTTCTAGTGACGTCGGGAAGAACAAAGGCGGCCATTGCTAGGAAAGCTTTGTATTTGGCTCGGTAAAATGGCTGCGAGTGGATTCAATGACTCTGTGAGCTGATTAAGGGCATTGCCAGTCCAGATTTTACTATACACGTCCGTGCATCATCGATGCTGGTACCCCCTTTGTGCCCCAGTAAAATCCTAGCTATTCCGCTGGTGCTGGAAGGTTATGTATATCATTACCAACTGATCGAAATTGTTTAACTTGTAAGTGAAATATTTCAGTATCACGACACTTGAAATTAACCCCATTAGACGGTGCATCTCTGATTGCTGCCTTGGAGTGGTATAAGCCTTTCTCGTCCCATTTTCGGTCACGTAGTAATATGTATGTTACAAATGGTGCTCCACACAAGTATATGAGTAAAACCTATACCCAGCAAGATATTAGACGGAGGGGTACCCGCCTACATGTCCAATCCTTATAGTCCTACACACTCTAGAGTATTGTTACCTAGCACATCCCTCCTAGATATCCGTTATGAGAATTCCTGAGATTCCGATCAAACAATGACCAACACAAAGGTGTGTGGGGGGTTCTCTCCATCCCATGTCTTCCTTCATATGTATGTATAATAAAACCTGAACGCACGTTGAACGCGTCAACACCTGAAGCAGGTCTTTCTTTGAATTTTAATAAGTTCATATGGTTGATATTTTTCCGAGACCTTGGTCTTCTCCTTGCCAGAGTGGCCGCTATCAGACTGTTAAGAAGACTAGGAAGGACGTCGGCTGTGGAGGGAAGATGTGTGGCTCTAGCTACTCTGCAAGGGTAGTAGTAGAAACTGAACGTATTACAAGGAAGAAGGCAGGCACACTGCAAAGTATTAGTTTAATACCCTGGGTGTTATCCGTGCAATACTTCAGACTAGGTGTAGTCCTATGACAACACCAAGGGTGTTAAATTGACACCAATTTAACACCGCCGTTTTTGCAGTGCGTCATTGAACACAGCTGCGCTACAATTCACTCGTCAGTAAAACCAGAAAGCATTCCTGATGAGATGATCAAGTTACAGCATTCAGCTACAACATGTGAAATCTAATCTGCCCATAATTTATTGTGATGGGTTTTAAAGCAAATCCACTCACGCTTTTAAAATGCACTCGTTTCAATAGATCCATTAAGGGTCTTCAGAAAAAAAATTACGCTACCTGACAAATACTTGTTACGGACGAATTTATTTTCCAGGCAGACCCCTTCCAAGGTGGTAGCTATTGTGGGCAGCCACACTTGCGGCCTTTGAATGCGCAAAATTTAATAGTCTAGTCATAAAGAGCGCCATGACCCCATTAAACTGGATTCATTGAAAGACATTTTCAGGTACACTCAGTGTTAAAAACCTCATGAAGACAGCGGGTTAGCTGTCTGATAAACAGGCAGGTATATTTTGCAGACGCGCACAGACGTACACATCCTAGTTTTTTTTTTCGAAAAACGGGCCCTATTCATGATCTGGCACTGTAATTCTGGAAACTTAAAACTAAAGAGAGTAGCAAATGCAAAAGCCTCAGCACAGCTAAGCCGAGTAGTTTTCGAATGTGACATGCAATCAGGGAATCGATTAATACGGTAAGTGCCATTCATTAAGCTCAGTGCAGCGTGCACGCAACTTTACTGTCCAACCCTCATCATGATCATTGAAAGTGGCACAAGTCAGGAACACCATTAGACACCTTGGCCTTCCCCAGTCTAATGGACCGTTTGTCGAGTGTATAAGGCCCATTTATGCATGTACAGCGTGGAAATATACATATCCCCCGGCTGTTAAATTCAGAGCGGACATACTACTCTATCATTCGATAAACCGCTAAGGTTAGAAAAACCATGACGATTTACTTTTTCAAAGATACCGCACTGAGACTGCGCGTTGCGGTCATATTTTTTCACACAAAATATGGTCTTTTGTAGCTCAGAAGCAAGGCGTGGATCAATAGGAGAAAAAAATCATTTGGAGTAGATGCTGCATTTCTTTCACCAACGTGGAACAGATCCAATGCCTAAGATTAATCACTGTGCATTCTTCTTGAACTAAGGAGCTGCTAGTGAATAATCCTTAAAAACAATGCAAATGTTTTACATTTAATGTCCATTTAACTTCATATACGCCAATTATGCAAATGTACAAAGCTTGATTTACAACGCATCATTGTCATCAAAGCGAAGTATCTTAGCAAAATGAGACAAGTGAAGTGTATTTAGCTCACATACATGCATCGTGATTAGTTAACATTTAGAGCACCACCATTTTATCCAGCACATATCTTCATTTGCAAAATGGCTTTCGCATCCATTCCATCTAGGACACAATAGCGTTGCTTCACGCTTCAAGGATTCACTTCATTGTAAAAGTCGATAACAGACCTCATGATTGAATGGGCACAGTATCGGTAATGTAGCAACAGCATGTACGGAGGCTGATGGATGTAAAATTGATTCCATTTGGGTATTTTTTTATGCAAAGTAGAATGTAATATACAGATAAATTGTCTCTTCCATTAAATGTGACGCAACCTCGTGAAACTCAACGCTTGCCAATACAACGCACAAGAAATAATTCAGTCGTTGAAGTGAATGATCCAACATTAATTTATAATTATCATGAGTGTGGATAATTTCTGTCATGAGTATAAAAGTTGCAATATTGAAACACATGTTCCATACCAGAATTAACATTTGTGTGGGTCTTTGGCCATGTAATTTGCCGTTTAATTTTTAAACCTTGACAGTCATTGACTACGTGATTTTTGAAGGTCCTCCGAATCATTCCCTCCAGGTGATGACGGTCCTCGGAATGGTTGGATCCGGGAACCAATTTAAATAACCGTGTAAATTTAAACATCACTTCAGTAATCTATAAGATTTTATGTTTGAGCAGTGTCAGAGCTTCCCAGATTTGCTTGGAGAAAAAAACATATATCCCAAATCCGTCTTTGTCGGCGTTATTTTTCGTGGCATGGCCCGCCTAAGTGTGATTTGGACAAACATTTGGCCTGGTTTCTCGGGAGATAATGACACAGATCTGTGCTTGCATTCAATGTTTAAAGAATACGACCTTTGGTTTCATTGGTCTCCTTATCTTGAACCTCAGATGAGCTCCGCCAAACACGTCTTGGAGAACTGTGCAAATAGAGTTGAGATGATTTTGTTGTCAACGGTCAACGACTGGAGTGGATTTGTTGGTCAGTCATAACTGCAGCAGCGTAGTTATTCACTGAGTAATGTTAAACAACAGAAAACTGGGCACGGTCACAAACATGGGCAAGCTTAAATCTGTTGAAATTAAACTGCAGCATCTTTTAAAACTGTGTACTTCAAAACATGGTGTTGCCGGGATTTTCAGTGTCGGGGGAGGGCGTACCAAAAGCGAACTGATAAATCACTAACAATGGAAGGGGATTTTCAAGCAAATGGGTGATTGCACAGTATTCTATTTTATCTCCTTCCGTCTCATTTTAACTGTGTATTCTTTTTCCAATTTTTTTTTATTTTTCAAGTACCCTTGAGACTTGTTTTGGTGGTTGGCTCTGAATATGGTGATTGTGATTATTTTAATCTGCGTTGAGAGGCTATTTGGTCAGCGATAGTGCACACAAGACCTCTACAATGGGGTATTTTCACGCTGCCTGTAAAGATTCATGTTTGTGATTGAGCATATTTTTCTCAACATCTTATTTATTTTTCGAGTGTAGATTAACTTTGACACTCAGTTCCATCATAAGCGGACGGAAACATCCTTTAAAAAACCCTATACTTTTCCTGGTGCAACATAATGTTCGTTCTATTCAACCAGTCGGCATTGTCTTTATATACCCGTAATTTTATTGAAGTCTCTCAATCCGCACGATTGGCCGCGCCACAAGTCATTATTTGATGCCCGATATGCGGCAAAGGGGACCCCCTCTATTGTGTCTTCTGTTGTGTTGACGGAATCTTCAGAATTCCTTTCAGATTTTCAGGGGGAAGGGGTGAAGTAGGCACAATAGCCTTAGGGTATATAGCTTTTGCCTCACATTGGGGGGTCCCCGTTCGCCACATATCGCGCTGGATATACTAATCATTGTACACCACAGTATACCTTCTCGTCGGTTCAGCCCGTTATTCATTTTCCCTTCCTTCTGTGTGATAATACTCAGCATTATATTGTAGTCATTTTCCATTGTCAAGGTTGAAGCGTAATGCATGTATAGAGTATAATGCTCCATCTGTTACACCCTACCGCAGATTTGAATTGACAGGTTGCAGAAGGCTGCCCAGCGTGTAATCAGTCAGTTTGCGTTAGGCCTACGGGACGAACGACATTTTCATTTGGCGCATGTTTGATGAGTGCTACGCAAAGCTGTCTCGTCATAAGCATTGCTAATTCGACAGTAAAATTTTGATTTTGTCCCTCGAGCTATCACGTGAAGGCACAAGGGGTGTAACCATGCGGTGAGACACACGGGGTGCGTTTATTTAATATTTTAAGCTGAATGAACGCAAAGGCTTTAATCCGCGGTATGTCTACCGTTACAGACATTTGCTGTAATTATACGCCTCTGTCTATGGTATGCCTGATGGCTGATTTAGAACACATAGTCTAGATATAGACTCTATGCATTGTAGGTCGACAGGAATTTCCTGTTCTCTTACTCAGTCGGACGGCGGAAACACCACCCAAAAACACTGTTCTAGGAACACACCACCAGCAAACATAGCAAGATGCCCGGCAAATTAGCTTGAGATGATGGAAACGTTTTGTAAGATTAACTGTTTTGGGAGAACGCCACGTTTGTTGATGTTCGGTGCGCATTAAACAGGCCACGTTACTTGGCGGATGAATTCTATATTCACTTTTTAGCAATGCATTGCCCTCGTGGCTTTGAATGCAAATGTTGACAAATCACATAGTAACAAGATGAAGAATGTTACTTTCAGAGGATTTTATTTTTATCCTTAGCGATTTCATGCAACCTTGTATCCATTTGGAAGCCGTACACCGAACGCGAAGTCTTCCAGTAAATCATGTCTAATTCTTAAATTTTACAGCGAAAGTTTGGTAACATTTAATGCAGTAGGTGTTGCAGGTAGATTCATCCAATCGACGGCGGCTATTATTAGCTCAGACCCGGCAGTTTGATTCTTTTCGTCACTTAAAGATCACAAAGGCGATTGTAGCTAACAACGCTATAAAATTCAGTCGAAAAGACCTCAGCATTATGATGGTTTCGTTACTAACCTCAAGGTATGTTACTAAAGATCAAAGGATGCAAGTGAATAACTCCAACTAATAAACCATATGTAAATGTTTGACATTATTCGTATTACTTATTTTGATATTTAAAAAGGAAACAGCCTTTCTTATTCTGAATGTTGATCAGCAAAAATAAGTGTAATTGTTCATTTAACCCTAAGTGTCCTCAAAATAAAAAATAATAATAAGAAATATTACTTTAACAAACACTGAATAAAAGGAGTACTTTCAGTAGGCTCTAAAAATTCGTCCCAAATAATGACCTAAGCATCAATAAAAATAAAATATCATTTTGTGCAAAGAATTGAAACTAGAAATTATTTCAGACGCATCATCATGATAATCTTGAATAGAATGCGCCTTTCAAAATTTGATGTTAAATTGCACCATGTGGAGATTACCTCAATCCTCTTTTCTATAATCTAGGTCCGATTTGCCACTGTTACAGTAAACTAGGGACCATGATCGTCCGGCGGCGTCTAGTAACGTTTGTCGAACCGGAAAGCACCCAGGCTCGCTCCGCTGATTTCCTCATGATGCACCTCTATACAAGCACAAAAAGAAATGCTTATTAGACAAAGTGAAAAACAGTGTAATAATATTTTTTTTAAAAAGCAGTAAAACGCTTGAAATTTCTACAGATTTAATTGGAGACACACCAACAATGCCCAATACTTGTCAGGTTCCTGTCATTTCATGAATGACGTTAGAAACAACGGCAGACGATCGAAGTGGATGCTGATACGCACTGATATTATCAAAATACCTCTCGACAAGGACTGATCTAGTTCCCTGCCCTGACAATGCCAAATGCCTTATAAAATAGGGTCAGGGGACAAATAGCGCACTGATATTGTCAAAATACCTCTCGACAAGGACTGGTCTAGTTCCCTGCCCTGACAATACCAAATGCCTTATAAAATAGGGTCAGGGGACAAGTAGCGCACTGATATTATCAAAATACCTCTCGACAAGGACTGGTCTAGTTCCTTGCCCTGACAATACCAAATGCCTTATAAAATAGGGTCAGGAGACAAATAGCGTTCGGAATAACGTATGGCATAATAACAATCAGGATTCTAACAAAAAAAAGGTAGTACCTGTTTGCAGTAAGAAAAAATAGGTAATTAAAACTTACTAAAAAGAATGAAATCAGGGAAAATGGAGATTGGTGTATTATTGAACGTAAACACTGACAGAAAAGCAACAAAATTGGATAGGAATAATATAGGAAATGTTATGAACCAGACTAACAAATGGGTGCCTGTTTCGGCCATTGTTTTGTTTTCTAAGAGAACACGCTGGGGAAAACCGATTCAATAAAGGCTATAATTGTGGCTGTGGCTCTTCCTTTCAAAGGGAAGTCGGACATTACAACAGGCCAACAACCTCGTGCCCATGGGTACAATCTTGCCGCGACATGTTGGTTCCCATCATGCCTTGCACTAGTGAAGGAATGTGCACGCAGTCCATGGAGTCGAGGTTGACAGGAAAGCTTTCATGAGGCATGGAGACTAGTCTCAGTTAAAAATTGATTTTTCCAGGGACAGTGAAGTAATGAAAAACACGCTTTCTCACCGAGCAGTCAAAATGCAGTAAATCCCCTTCAAAGTTATATTCTGAAAGTAAAAGATCGCGCAGCGAGCTTCCAGGCACTCATGCGACATGTCCGCGTATGGTGATTTTATATACGGGCGCACCATCGTGTTCCAAAATGTTTGGAAAAGTGATTTCTATTTAAACCACTCCAAGAAACATTCATGTCAGAATGTTATTCGACACAGCTTTTGTCATCAAAGGTAAGATTAAATTCAGAATCCTTCGTGAAAGAATTCATTTGAGCTTACTTTGTTACAAATTGAAAAATGCATGTTAAAGTTAAAATAAAAGTAAATATTTTCATTTGTTTTAGCTCTGCTTATTGTGAAAGACTACTTTTATAATCTCATAACATCTGCGTTGAAAACACCTAATTTTGCTGGTCTTCATGGATTTTATATTTTTGGAGGGGGGAGTTAGAGGTCATTTCGGTCAGGTAATGATTGCCATCATGGGTTAACTTTAAGGCTCCATGGGCTCCGATCTCGACTTAGGAAGGAAGCAATTTTCCTAGCAACGCAGGCTCCTTTGGTGGGATCTGCACTTCGTTGGTTCAGGAACGACCGTGAAATGCACGCCTTTCGGTAGCGCCGCTGCCAACAAAATGAATACTCCTCCCAAATCGACTCTTTTCAACCGATGAGGGCGTGTGTCTTCTCATTAAGGACTCCGCTTACCTGCACAGTTTTCCTTCTGCATTTGCTTCAGCTTCTTCTTTCCATTTCTCAAGCGCTTGCAGTTTTCATTGGCCAGTAGACATCTGTCATTAATAAATCGATTAATCGAAGAAAAGAAAAACAGGAGGCTATAGATGTCCACATTGCACAGCTAATCTGGTCTTGGTTTGACATTGTAAAACCGAGGCGGATTTAAGAAAAACTTCATCCAGGAACGTAGTCGACTTGCTTTAAAGAATGTGATGTGCGAAGTAAAAGAGCTCTTATGAGATAGTCAGCCGACCATCGTAAAACAAAAAAGAGAACAACATTTCTGTTTTTCGCAAAAACTACGGCATGCTGGGCTGACATATTTTACAGACTGATTGAAGCTGTTATAATACGTTCTTTCAAGTAAGATCATTATTTCATGATCAGGCCTACACGGTAGTCCCATTTGAGGGGTTTTATACCAATGGTGTACACTTTCTTTAACCAATGAGGGAGTGTTTCTGCTTAAGGTAAATTGAGCCCCATTGTGGTATGACAAACAGTGCAGTTTCCATTATGCGGATCGATTTTCTTTAGAAAAGGATTTAAAGGGTCTTTTTAAATTACATTTTGAAATTACGTATAATCTGTTTCGTTTTGCCCAACCGTTTGATCTGTGGTTTTTTTTATAAAATTCATAGCAACATCACTGATCTCCGACATCAACCGTCGTAGTTAAAATCTGGCCTGCTTGACCAAGTCCATGAGACTCACGGGTTCAGATAAGTAGAGGTTGTGTTGTCCTCGGTGTCCAGAGCGCAAATTGGGCCGATCACTCTCTCTGTGCAATCGAACATCTTTGAACAAGTACACACCGGCTTGCCAGCTTCGATTATGCACTTTTCATACAAGCCACATTTTTGTTTATGCTTCACGCAGGCATCTGTGGGCGAATCAAAGCACAAATTTTCGCTATAGCTGTTCGCTTTCTATAGTATGAGAAGGGTGAATAAACCAGTCTAAGGAACACCGGCGGCGGAACTAGTTTCGAAGTGGAGGGTGGCAGTTGATAGCCCATCAGTCAGTTATAGGGCTCGATTCATTGATCCCCATCCAATTATAGGACCTTCAAAAAGTGTGGGGGCAGGCCCCAAGTCGAAAAGGGGGGGCACTGCCCCCATGGATCCCCGCTTCCACCGCCAGTGATAAGGAATATGAAGCTAACACGCGGAAAACTACTACAATATAAGCACGTGTTAACTGGATATTTATGAAGGCAAAATTTGTTATTGATGTGACTGCCGGCTTTGTTACATTTTTGTCCTGGTTTAAGCTCAATATCTGAAGTTTAATCCAACGTTTGACAGATGACAGTGACAAACTAACTTCCGTTCTGAACAATTGTTTCGGTAGCTGCAGAGGGTGACTTGCAGCCGTTTCGAGATCTGGCAGTTGCGATTTGTTTTAACTGTAGGCCTACCGTTTTTGGTTGTTACCGGTTGGGTTGAGTCAGGTTGGGTTGGGTTGATTTGGGTTGGGTTTAATAGAAAAGTTGGGTCATGTGGGCTGGGTTGGGTCGAGTTGGGTTGGGTTGAGTTGGGTCGGGTAATTGTTCGATTGGTTGGGTTAATCGGGTTGGGCTAATAGGGTCGGGTGGGCGGGGGCTGGGAATCAGTTTTGGAGTTTTGTTTGGTATGGGTTACCTACCTTCGCATTGACCAGGTTTATCTTTGTGACTCCCAGCACCGCAGGTCAATCCACTCACGCAGTCTTCATCTCTGTCGCAATCCTCGCCCTTCAACGAACCACACAAGCAATGACAGCCGCCGAGGTCATCCCGTCGCGTCAAGGAGCGCTCAGATTGTCCCTGCGGCGCTTGGCAATTGCACTGATCAATCTGAAGCACACAAAAGACAGGAGTTGGGTTACAGTTCCCTTTAAAAAAACATAGTGACGGCTTGAAGAACAGGCTAAATCGTAGTTTAAATTGATTGAAACACTGAGACTGTTTACCCATTCTGGCAAATCTGAAGGGCTGAGGTCTAAACACATTTGCGCACAGACTCTGTGCTTTTAACGCAAGCTGAAAACATTTCTGCTTAGCGAGGCTCACAGATTAAATTTCTTCTTTAATTCATTAATACTGCCGTGTGAATTTCACGTCATTTCTTTCATAATAACTTTTATATGTGACGTTTAATAAATGCAATGTATCTATTTGTGCTCGTATATGAGTAGTTTTACCGATTGTTTTATGATTCAAAGACTTCAATCTGTTTCTACTGTTGATCTGTTTTAATGAAAATGACCAGCTGTGGGTTATTGTAATTTTAACAAATAACATAATTATCATTTATAAATATTGAAATTATTAAATTTAAGGTCAACTTTGGTATAACAAAGGGCACCATTCCATTCAACAGATAATTAACAATAAAAACAGATTCGATAATCAAGGTTAAAATGGCTTCCCTTCCATACTTTCAACACAGACACGGGCAACCCAGCCAAACGTTGTGATACGCCATGCTGGCCTGTAAGCAATCGATGAAGATATAATGTCACATTCACGTAAGCGTTTTCCCTTTAAGAAGAAACACCAATTAAGGCGGTCAAATTTGAGCGATGTTTTCCAACAGCGAACTGACAAAAACGGCGAAAAACACCTGGAACGGGGCATTTTCCCCACTTTTCTTTCCTTTACCTAGATGTCGACACTGGCCAGCTCGACGGACATCTTAATCTCGCTTCGTTTGTGCCCACAGCCTTGTAGGCTATGGTGCCCTTAATAAAGCTCTAACTTAATCATGGTATCTGCCATGTTTTATCATGATTTGTTTCGCAAAATTATGTTATGAAAGCGTCGTTCAAGAACAGCGGCGGGCATGCAGTCGCATCGGATGCGCGAACGTACCTGTTTTACATACAAAGTGTGGACATTCGTTTGTTCTCCTGTGGTTAAGGAAACTTGAGGAAAAAGCTCCTTTTTTTCCAACTAGGATAACTCATTTGAGCTGGATCTTTGATTGTGATTTCCTGGACTGTTCCCCTTCATTGTGTTATAGATAACCCTAACCCCAAAATGCCTCTTAAACTGTTTTCCAGAGGGGGAAACGTGTGGGCGTGTGCAAGTCCACACTGCCATCGCACCCTACATTATGTGGACTTCTTTTGCGCAGAGGTCCACACTATGTATGACGCGGCTGCACAGCTTACCTCACACATTTCAATTGTTATCTCCATATTGTAACTGGCCTCCACTGTAGCCACTAGGCCAGCAAACAACAGGGCAAGCACTCTCATCTTCGCCAGACACAGGGTGATTCTTTCGGTGAGACAGACGGCACCAGACGGGATGGGCAAAGGAGGAACTTTGCGTTTTGGGAGGAAGTCGAGTTGTGAATCGCCGAATATCGCCGGTCTGACGAGACCGAGGGCGTTTTTTGGTTCGGCTGCGCTGACGTGTTTAAATCTGATGGGACCGTCTGGCGTGCACGCACTTAAGAGCAAAAGCGGATCACTGGGGACGGTCTTGGAATTGCCGCATATCTCCCACTATTAACCCCTGAGCCGAATCCAAGTCTACCTGAAAATGCGCGCTCTGACCCTGACAGTCGCAGTCCAAACGGTTTTTTTTCTAAATGGCCATGTTGAAGGGCACTGACGACATTTTGGTTGTTTGGACTTCATTTGGTTAAAATAAAGTCAGATCTACCCTTTGAAGTCAAGCATTGTTTGGTAGATCCCTGAAATATGAATACCTGTGATTTTAGAATTTTTGTTCAAACTCCAAATGACCCTGAGGCATTAAGTCAATTTAAGTTTCACTGACAGATGTCCCGGGATTTTTCCGAAATCAATACTGGAATTATTTTTAATTGAATCACGACGGATGGTTGTTGCCGTGGTAACAGTTATCGACCGTTCAATATCGTCGTCTGAAATTAACATTCTGATGGTAACACAGTGTGGAGTTTAATGTCAAAGCCTTTTATAACAATACCAAATGGTAGAGCAGGGACCCAACCGCCCCCCCCGTAAGGGGCCAAGTTTTGTTCTTGAAGTGTGAAAATCCAATTTTTACGAGCATAGCTCTTATAGTCTTTACAGATGTAGGCAGAAATCCTAGAAAGTAAGTCTTACACCCCACGATGGTCATAAAAGGTTACATGCAGATATTCCATACTTTTGCCCCCCAATAAAAAATTAGTTCTGGTTCCGGAGCTGGCATTCGGCTGAACAAGCTGTTAGACAAACCCATCTCCTGGTCATTCCAGAGATGTGAAATTGCCGCTTTTGCAGTCAGGCCAAATAAACCCGATAGTGTATATGCTAATGGTCCTAACTCATACGGTTTACAAAAGTAACAAACACCATCCAAAACTGACAAACAAAAACAGGTAAAAAATGTAAATTCTGTATCAACTCCAAATGGTCACCCTGTCCCCTTGACCATCGAATAACCGAATACGACATGGCTTACTTGAGTTTCCTCTACTTGATTCGTGAGGAAAACGAGGCGGAACCCTCAAAACTCAGCAAAAACAAACAAAACGGATGTTCTAATATATCGAATAATAATTGTACTGTTCCATATACATGTACATACAAAAAACCCACAATCCCCACGTTATACAAATTGAAATGAGACAACGCCTTCCCCCTAGGACAGATAAGATGTATGTTTTTTAATAGAAAAATCGTTGTCCCACCAAGAGGGTGAATGCATTTGGGGAAAATCAAAACGAATTCAAACATCACTCAGAAAAGGATGAAAGTCAACGGTCCAGGTTTTATTTACAAAATTATACATACACGCAACAGCTGTGCTGACTTGAAGGGAAGCAGTCAATTCACTTCTTTTGGGAAAGAAGAGTCAATCGATAACGCACGTCGGCGTTGACCGCATAATCGTGGAGTAAAGAATTGGGAACTGCATAATCGGTGAAATTCGTTCTCTGTTCTGATTGCGTTTTAGACAGATAGGGGCCTAAGTGACTGGAGGGTGCCTGCCATTTCCCTGTTCCCGAGATTTGACGGTAATTCCCACTGACGGTGCATTACAGGAATTCTTGCATCGTATTCAGGGGGGTGACGTGCGGCACAAAACGGGGCGTGGTGGGGTGACAAAATGTCTAAAAGTGCAATTTTATTTACAGTACATGTATTAACAGCTTTTGGTCTGTCATGCAAGGTCACGTGAGCGGTCACGTGCTTCGTGAAATCCTTCCACTTGCACAGGACCCGATACATGTATATGGGAGTGGTGTCATATGACTGGAACAACATCGCAACACAAGACGCTCAGCATGGAAACCCCCGCCCCGAAAAAAATTGCAAGTTCCCTTTCAATCCCCCTCCCAAACTTCCTTTCCATAACAACAAGAGAAAAATTCAGAGCCATACCGTACTTTTTACATGGAAAAATGACCAAAGCAGTTTTCGTCAGAATTCGGCCAAGACATTCACTCACAGGCCTAACATGTACTTCAGAGCTGTAGCCGAGTTCATTCACTTTTCGAGTATTTTGTTCAGCACTAAAATATTGAGCTGTTAGACACGATGAAAGTGACACAAATACTATCTTTAAGAAGCGAAAAAATCAATACATGTATTAAAAAATGAAAACCCAATACTTTGGATGCTCAAGGGTACTTTCAAACTTCTCGGGGCTGAGGCACTCAAAAAGTACTCGAAAAATAAGAACAAGAGCAGATCCCAATCCAAATTTGTACAGGGGGTTGCCTGATGGGCGGGAAACATTAACGACCACTATGTGAAATTTGGTACAAACAATGGAAAGTGCTATAAAAATGTAATTACGGACCCCCAGCTCGGACGCAACACCAGCGCTTCAAAGTCCTCCAACTACTCTCATACAAAACGTCACCAACACCATGAGGTAACACAAATCTGTGAGATGTGTGCGCGCTTCAACGTGTATTTTATAAAATGTGATATTTTCGTTTTCACGAAGAAGCACTAATGTCTTGCGTCACGTGGTCCGTGATTTGCCGTATTCAGAAATTGACGTTCTCCTTAATTTACACAGATACGAGTTTTCAGAGCATTTTTGTTTCCCGTTAAGTCACCCATTTACGGGTAAAATAAAATCATTTTAGACATTTCAAGTTTTTTTTTCTATGCAATACTGACAAAACACACATTTGTGCTTCTTCGTGAAACGAGATTGTTCGATAATGCAGAAGTGTATAATATGCGCGCGCACACATTTGTGTCACTTCGTGACACCAAAACTGCTCTCATCACGCTTTTCACGAACTGGCACAAAAGTGAAGATGTGTGTCAGTTCGTGGTGTTGGTGACGAAAATTATAATACAACGTCAGTCCTCCCGAGTCCACAATTATTTCTTCCGTAAAAGGGTGAAGGTCCGGGTGATCACTGCCTCAATCCCTCAACATCCTCCGGCAATTTCTGTGTTTACGCTGGGACAAAGTGAACGATATCCAGGAACAGTATGTATGCTTTAAAGTATGAACCGGGCCTAAATATGGCCCTGGCTTGAGTGTAAACAATATATAAAGTTTGACCCAAAACCTTGACAAAAAAACAACCTCCAAGATCAGCTGCATGTTTGCTCAATGATTCAAAATGCTCTACTTGAGATTTTGGAAGATTCGGGAAGGTTAGGTTTAACAAGATTGCTAGTTTCTTTTAGGGAAGCATTTTGCTGTCTGTCCATGCGCCCCTCGCTGAACCAAGCAGGGCACATTCGCCAAGCAACAGAGGCTCCTATGATGGGAACCACACTTTGGTGGTTCACAAATGACGATAAAATGCACTTGTTATGGTCGGGTCAATATCAACAAAACAAATACTCCCAACTGACAAATGGCTCTTTCCAAGCGATGAAGGGGTGCTGTTGATATGCTCAAGGCAGATAGAGTATGGTAGGGCGACGCCATTTTGACGCAGGAAGCATTAAGCGAACGAATGGAATAGGCGCGCATGTCAGTTCACACCCTGATTCTTGCACTTTCCTTTTACATGCATAATTGAGCGTGGGACACTTTCAATTCGGTACTCCATTATATCTGGTACTCGCAGAGTACTCGACTACAACGCCATGTCGGATCAGACGAGCGTGTGCATCTACTTCTTGTGGGAGGTTGCCTGGGAGGGCGGTTGGTTCTGCTGTTGCTGCTGCTGTTGTTGCTGCTCGCTGTCCAGCGTCTTCAGCAGGCGGAACAAGCCCGCTGCCTCCCGGATGTGGCTGAACTCGATGCAGAAAGCCTGCATCTCGATGGACAAGTCCTGGGTGGAAAAAAAAAGGAAAGACCACTGCTGAAGGGAGGCAAAAACAAATTTTCACAGGCAGTTTTTGCTTGTTCTAAATCTCTTTAAAGCATTCTTTTACACTGGTGAACGAGTTTTCACATTTGCTTCCAAATTCTGACGGCAGTAGAAATACGGCCTCGAATAGCACCAAGAGGTATTAATTTGTAAAATTTTCTTGGAAAAAGAACAGGCAGTTTTTAACACTTGGCTTGAGAGGAACGGGGAACGGATGAAACCATGGCCGAATGGACATAATACCTGTGATCAACCCACAGCCTGAAACACTCTCTCCTTGCAGACGTGTATCAAACCAGGAAGGTGGGGGCAAAGTAAGGCACAATGAGCCCCAACCGGGACCAAGAGAGGGCACAACTCTCCCAGCGACAGAGGCTCCTTTGATGGGGACTGCACCCTGCTGCTTCACAAACGACTATGAAATGGGTAGGATGTGTATGCATTGCTACCAACAAGATGAACACTTCTCACTAGCGTGGCACTTTTGAACCAGTGAGGGGGTGCTTCTGCTCAAGGCAGATAAATTACTTAATCTGCATCGCCATGGACACATGCTCTTATTAAAGTTAACAATGAGGCACCAATTTTATTTCATCAAAAGCAAAAAGTAGCAGGGCTTTAGTAACACAATGCCTTGTGTTCATGGTACATGTATAATCACAGATGCAGTTAAGCCATTCCTATTGGTCAAGAGCCTGTCACGTGACCGGTCTTAAATGGCTCAATAAAGCACTGAATGGTTTAAAAGACACTCATCTGGCGTTACATGAAATTAACACTGCTATGAAATCTGGTCCCTTTTCCCTTGTATTGACTTAACGTTCACAGTCCTCACTTGTGTTCACAGTCCTCACTTGTGTTCACAGTCCTCACTTGTGTTCACAGTCCTCACTTGTGTTTACAGTCCTCACTTGTGTTCACAGTTCTCACTTGTGTTCACAGTCCTCACTTGTGTTCACAGTCCTCACTTGTGTTTACAGTCCTCACTTGTGCTCTATCAATACGTCAGCATTTTGAGAGTCCCACAGTCACATTGCAATGGCTCAACGTGTTCTCCGCCACCCATGCAGTACGCTCAATGTAGCAATCTCCATATAAGGAGATTGTTTTCGACTACTCCCGGGGGGAAGAAACTATGATATCGCTAGAGGGGTGTTTGAAAACAACTGAACTTGTTTCAACTTTCTGACTTGCCTTTGCCTCTGGTGTAATCAGTGTCCATTCTGCCATCTCCAAGAATGTTAGACCAACCAACAAGCCCATATTTATTTCCTTACTAAAGCATGGCCGGGCACCTATTCACGTGCATGTCGCACAGACTGCCAACTAGTGATTTAGGATATTTGCAGGGTGCTTGTGTGAGTGTAAGGTATTTGGCAACAGTGTCGAAGTTGTCACCGGAGAGGAGACACTTTGGCACAGACTGGATAGTCAGTGTTGTAGCTGAGACCATCAAATGACCATTCACAAGACTATACGTGAGACTAGGCACAAGATCAAATGCAAGAGACAGGGTTAGACAAGGGAATGCTTTCATTACAAATTATTTGAATAACGTGAAACTTGAATTCAATTTGGAGGTCTGGTGTTGGTCCTGTGATGGTCATGGGGGGTCTTGTGATGGTCTTAAAGGGTCTTGAGAACACCACCGTGGATAATCTTGGAAAACTGGATTCCAGGAGTTGACTGTTGGACGTACCTTGACGTTGATGATCTTGTTTCGGATGAGAGACTGGAGAAATACACAAACCTGCAAAATCACATGAATACCAGAAGTAATGTTTGGTAATCGGGCCAGTCGTGTCTTTAAGAATATTTCTCACTCTCTACCACGGAGGCTCCAATACGAAAATCATCCCTCCGGGTTACTGAACTGTTACTGATAACGTTCGTCACAACTTTCCCTGTCAAAATACAAAACCTGAAACTGGAGAGTTCAAAGTCATTCTTTCTATAAAGGGCACAACTTTACATTTAACAAGATCATTCGCCCTCTCGACCCTCTACAGTCAAACCTCGTTAATAAGAGTACCATTCATACAAGATTCTGCTCATAACGGGGAAGTTTTTAGGGCCCAATCCTTTCCTTGTCATTGTTTTCATTCCTGACAATACAAGGTTCCTGTTGTAACAAGGTAATTTGCCAAGTCTGGAGGAGCTCTTTATGAACAAGGTTTGACTGTACTTGGAAAGGCTTATGACTCATAACACCTTCTCCTGGAGCAGGTCACATCCTCTTCAGGAAATCCCCCACTGACCATTCTCAACCCCAGGTCTATCCCAATATCCCAGGTCTATCTTTACCAATCTGACCAGCCTGTTCTGCATGTACTTGTCCTTGATGGTCTCGCACGTTGTGATGCAGTTGGAGATGTAGAGGTGGACAAACTCCTGCGGCAACTCAACAGCCTGGCAAAAATGAGCCCAATCGAAAGCAGAACACAACATGTAAAAAACCTGTCGCAGGCTGGATTGGGGAGAATTCCGAACGGTTGTTTGCGCACAAGAAGACAAGAGGGTTCACGCTTAAAGAACAGGTGGGGGGGGGACGGTGCGTACCCCATGCATTTTCTCTGTTATCAACACAACACATTTCTGGGAAGCTTTTTTCGCTGAATCTGTTTTCACAAAACGCCCATCGTTCCACGATAAATAGACCAAAAAAAGTTTAACTTCACTTTTCCCACCGAAAAGTGCCCAATGCATAGACAATTATTGCTGAGTCTATTCGACCAATGAAATATCTATATATTCAAAATTAAATTTCATCAAATTTTTGGTTGAAAACAAAATATGTTTATACCAAGGGTGCAAAAAGAAAAAAAACATGAAGAAAACGAATATTTTGCCTTTAAAGTTTGGCATACACTTTGAACCTACTTTAATAAATACTCCTAACCCCTTGAAACATGCTTTCATAATGCAAAATTTCACACCGTTGTTGAATTTTTCCCTTTTATTTTACTGCTTTGAATATAAGATTTTGAAAATAATGTTTGAAAATCGATCCAATACCCGAGTATTTAAATAAATACGGCAGGGCTAGTTCAGACCAACAAAAGCCACTGTTCATCTGAATTGAAATGCTTATCACAATTCCTGACGCATTATTGCATCACACGGCAAAGTTGGTCAGATGCCAAAAATAACCCTCTGGAAAGTGAACGGCAAACAACACTCTCCTCTGGCAGTGAACAATGACAAATGCTGAAGCACTCAATTTTCAACAGGTGTTGAAAACAAAATTTCGCCATGTCAGCTGGATTCAGCAATATGCCGACATATATACAGTGCTATTTTTAAACCTACTGCACATAGCAACCGCACCTACATGTACGGAAGCAGCCACGTTTATCAATTTTTATTTTTGTTTAAAACATTAAACCTATCCCGAATGATCTTTTGTTCAACATGTCTCTTTCAGCATCATAGCTGGGAGGGTTGCAACCCCATAAAAATCCCCGCCTTTCTCACTGGCAGTTTGGAAAACGAAGATTTAAAAGAAAACACTGGGAATTGCACCCAAGTCCCCTTGAGGGTTAGGGTCAAAGTCCTTACCGTTGTGAGTCGGTTGACCACTTCCATGGAGTGGAGTGACATGTCCATGTTGACCAACACAGAGAAGTATTCTGTGATCTGGTTGGACTGCATCAGTCTCAGAAGAACCTCAATGGCAACGATAGGATTGTGTTCCACCAGACCAGGAAGCTGAATAGAAAAGGGAAATAAAGTTACTACATGTACTTAAACCCTAACACACCTCAGTCCTCCAACAGGTGAAGGATTGAGGAGTGTTAGGTTTAAGGGGAGGAAATGGAAGTGTTCAAGTACATAATACTGATAAAAGGGCTGCACGTTTTGTATTGTTTTTGGAAATAACTTTCTGTTCCTTTCTTGACCACGGTTTGGTTTAATGGCACATCAAAAAATGTTGTCCATGACAATTCTTTTCCCTATTTTCACCAATATCATGGTACTCCACATTAAGCAATTGCTGCCGGGTGCCTTTGGAAATGCAGTGTCTAATGACGGGCAATTTTTCAATATCTTCGGTTTTCAAAAAACTTCAAAAATTCATATCTTTTTTTCCTGAACGCCTAAACCCCATCGAGTGACTGCCTGGTGGCCACTCTAATCTGACAGACAAAATCTATTGCCGCCCGAGTATTTCAGCCAGGCCTGCCGCCTTGTAAAGAGAGCCCAGATTGTGCAGTGTTATGTAATTTTCTTTTGTTCCCGAAACTGGCACAGTGCGCTGCTGGCCTCTTTTTAATAGGGGCCAGATTAGCGTGCAGCAGTGCTGTGTGGCTCATCGCTGCGGCAGTGGAGTGCTTTTGTCCCCAGTGGTAATCCGCTCATCCTGAATGCCACAAACAGTGGTATAATCTCTCAAAACAATGACATATTTCCTCCACTATTGACAACTGAAAAAGTTGGCAATTGCCAGCAGCCCGGTCTTTTGTTCCGAGAACGGTCTTTTGTAACAAGGCCCAGCTCTTTTGTCCGATTTCGGGCACCCCGGCTATGTATACAAACCCAAGATATCCATTATCCCACTTGGAAAAGTGGGGGGACATGTCTTCCCTTTCCTCTGCCAATTGACGCCCATGTTTGTATCACCCATGGACCCTTCTTGTCACCAATGCACCCTTAACCCTCTTTGTCTGCACCCTTGTTACCAACCTTGAGGGGTGTCAGCCCGATGTGGTAGACCAGCTTGGGATCTTTCTCCAGCTCACTGAGCAACTGTTGCTGCTGGGGAAGCAACAGCGTCTCTTTAAAGGCCTTGGTCATCAGTCGCTTGACTTCGATCCCCGCGCTATTGTTGACGCACATGGTGTGATCCCAGGCGAGGTTATGATCCCCCGTAACTGGGTTCATCCACACCAACTGATAAACATCAATAATGTTACTGGTAATAATTTGAAAATTAATTTGCTAAGTTCTAAAACTGTGGTGCGTGCTCATGATAGGACTTGTAATATCTATTCATAAATACCTGAGACAGGTTTTCTATTCCTATTGGTGGAGATGCGTCATGTGACTGAGTATTAACATATGATAATGCCCGCTGAGAAGCGATAATGCACGACAGTTTAATCGGGTCTGATTGGTCAAGAGTCTGTGTGCACGCGACGCACGCCCCAAGTTCATTGAAATGGATTCTATTAGACAAATTTCAAAAGGAATATACCATAAAATGGACGGGGGTGTTCAGGAAAATGAAAGTAAATTTTCAGAACAAAATCGTTTGAAATCCATCATACAGGTATGTTGACTTCTTTTGACTCTCTGAATAAACAGAATTGGAATAAGTAAGTGCTTGGCCAGTCTTAAACTAACCTTGTTCAGGAGAATGAATGCTGATAATGCCCTCGCCTGCGGCTTAGGTATTAGTCCCTTCCATTCTCCTGAGCCAGTCTTAAACACACATTTAAGACCGGCCAAACACATAATTATTCCCTTATTGGAGCTACTTGTTAGGCACTTGCAACATACTCTACTGCAACACTTAGCACTTGTATTAAAAGTATTACAACTAGTGACAAATGCTGGTAAAGTACTTGTGAAGTACTCAACTGTAACAATGACTACATTTACTTGAAAGTAGTCACTCAAGAACGGGCATCTTGTGACAAAAAAAATACTTGGGAAGTTAGGTGTACATTTTAGACACTAAGAACAAACTAAGTACTTGACAAGAACTTGTACCATTTGTCACATTTAATGACAAATACTTATAAAGTGCATGAGACGTACTCAACTCCAAATGTATTTGAAAACTGTTTGCGCAGGTAATAGTGAAAAGTACTAAAACTAACCGGGAATATGAAAAGTGCACGTGCCTGTCTTTGTGAGAGATGGAAGAAATGCTTGTCAAGTGCTAACAAAATACTCGACTGTAACATCTTAGGGCCAAGAGGGAAGGTACTTTACCTCATCCTCGCAGACATGTAGTGGCGGGGGTAACCTGATCAATTCTGGTCGGAAGCTGGCTTCCATGGGCGGCTTGTTACCGCACATAAGACTCTCCATCACGCTGGACGCCATCTCCGCATCGTAGGTAGACCTGGAGAAGAGAAGCACAGATGCATGCGCCTCAGTCCTGTACATGTGCCATTGTGGTCGAGACCATCACAAGACCCAACAACAGAGGGGAGACAGGCCGGTGTAGGGGTTCTCTCCTTGCCTTCCACCTCTGCAGTCCGGGCTCGAATCCCAGCTCGGTCCACATATGGATTGGGTTTTCTGCCCCTATCTGATTCCGTGGGTTTTACCCAGGCTACTCCTCTGGGGTTTTCCTCCCACCTCTAAAACTGTAACTGCTTCTCGTTGTGTCCTCTCAACAGGTTTCTTCGGGCTTGCGAGCTACAGTGCCTAAGGTGCTTTTGAGGAATCTTGATTGTCATTGCCATAAATAAATAATAACAACACACGTCATTACGACCACAACAAGACCAACACAAAACCTGAAGCTTGAATTCAAGTCCCGAGCTATTCAAATGAACTCCAACAAAAGTATTCCTTTGTCATTGTTCACCCCTGTTCCTTGTGACGGGTCTTATGAAGGGTCTTGAGCACGGCCTGGTGTCTGGTCTTGTGATAGCCTTTACTACATGTACAACAGTGACTCTGGGGCTTCCTTCAAGCACTTTAGACACAAAAGCCTAACTCTTTAGATCCTCAGTACACATGACATATGCAGTCGTTATACGACCCCGCCTCTTTATGTAAGGACGCATTCCATCATTCTCTTTGATTTATCACACCAGTACCGATGATATTGGTAAAATGGGAGACGACTGGTAATTCACAATTTCTGAAGTATGAAAGCTGGTCCTCGAACATAACCTGTGAAAAAGTATGACCATTTCCCAGACGCACAATGAGCACGTTGCTTACGTAAGCCAGCTATGGTGATACCAGTGAAATAGGGACGGAGGGAGGTAAATAAACACATCATGAGATGCTTTGTCAATATTCAGGTTCAGGGCTTTTATTGGGGGGCCTCTCGATTTGACCTAATTTTTGTTGGGTCGGGACGGATTTGGGGACCTCAGATTGGTTTCAGGTCAGATTCGGTTTTTAGTAAATGTTTTGGGTTACCTGCCCCGGAGGACAGTATTACTACATACCCGACATCTGGATCGGGATCGCTCATGATGCAGGACAGGCCAGCCCGGCTCTGTAGAGGCAACTCGGACTGCCGCTCGGCCAAGGCAACCTGGAGGCCACTCAGGTCGATGGGTGGTGGGTTGGATCCCGGGTCCATCACGACGATCTGCCGAGGGACTTTCTTAAAGAGCTGGTGGGAACAAGTGACCGAAATAGTCACCTTCATGACTCTACAAGAGGGTCAGGGTGTTTGACATATGAGCTGCTCCGAGTAGGAAGAGTAGATGTTCCCACCAGACTTTATTCAACAAGAAGCCATTTTGGATCTTGTTCCCCGAATCTGTTTCCCATATTGTTAACTGTTGAATGGAATGGCACCAAACTATTTTAGGATTGACTTGCGTTCCAAGCCTTCAGTTTTATTCCTTTTCAAAAACCTTGTTTTAAAAGCGGCATGTTTTATCACAAATCTGAAATATTTCAGTAGGGATCACAAAGCTGAAATGATTCATTAGGGAGGACTCAGTACTGAATTGCCATTAAATCTCATTTTCTTTGTTTCATTGATGCTCTCAAGTTCCAAAACTTCAAAAAAGTTCCAAAACTGAAAAATAACTTTGCTTTCAATTTCAATATGGCTAACTCATCACAAGTAAAATAAAGTATCAACCGGTGCCAATATCCATGAAAATGGCCATGCAGGCTGCTTTCACGAAAGCACTGCATGGCAAGGGATTTTTGAGACGGTGAAGATGTTCATATAAAGTGTCTGTGGGGATCCAAAAAATGACTGCACTACCAATGACACGTCCCTCCTTTTTCCCAAAGGGGTATTCCAACTGTCAGTCTATGTTTTTAGCTGTCTGTCTGTCTGTCTGCCTGTGTGGTAAAGTGCATGCCTCATCTCATAGATGGTTTTACCTCTCTCTGTGGGCTTCCAGATGATGAGACTAGCTGCGACAAGAAGTATCTCTCTGCCTTCCCGATGGGCGGCATTCTGACCAGATTGTTGGCAGTGTCATCCTCTGCAAATGCCTTCAAGACAGCAGCAAGATATGAACTAGTAAGAGCTGCTTTGGGGTGCGACATGGCCTCGTGATTGAGGTTTTTAAAGCCAACATTCCACATATTAAAAATCACGGACAGCATGCAAGATGTCAAAGAAGCAGATAGTCACACAAAAGTGAGTGTTTGAAATCACATAAAAAAAATAATAAGGCCGTCAAAAACTGTATAAGTATTTTCACATGAAGCACCTTTTTTCAGTGGTTATGATGCCTCCTAAAGTCAAAACGGTATGCACTCGAATTTTGTTTGTGGTCTGCTAGCTTGTTGACAATTAGGGTGTTATTTTTAGCAATGAGGAGAAGCCATGTACATGTACATCTGTGCTACTGAACTTGAAGGCCTGAATAACTCAGAGGGGAAATGTCGATCAATACATTTACATGTGGAATGGATGGTTCCATTTGTCGAGCAATCCATTTACATACATGTATGGAATGGATGATTCCATTTTTGCAGTGCTGCTGTGCCATGCATTTGGACGAATACATGTAATTCAAGACACCTACCGACCAATCAGATGTCGGGAATTCATTCAATCATTGTATGGCACACAATGGCACAACTTACGAGCAAGTGAGAGAATACTGGAGCAAATGGATTGTTTCCTATTGGCTCGTTACGATGCATCTCCCAGAGATAGAAGAGCGCAACCAAGCGCTGCGCAGGGGATGGAAGAAGGTCTGGGTTCTGTAACAGCAGTACCTGGATTGACGAAGAATCAAAGACGCACGTGAGCGCAAGAGGGTGAAAGATCCTATCTCATCCCAACATAACTAGAGCTCCAATAACTGAGATATGCATTCATCTGGCTGAACCTCAGATATCCCAGAATCCAACAGGAAGAGTCAATCACATTTCTCATCCTGAATTTGAAAATAAGGCCAGAGAAGCCTACCACTAAATACACCTTTTTAAGGCCTGAAGTCTGAGATTTTAAACAGTTTAAATTAAACTGCCTCTGTGGCATGCAGTACATGTACATGCACATGTGCAAGAAATATTTTTAAGTACGAAGAAAAGTTAGCCTTCAAAGTCTCTTTAATTAACCCTAACCCTACATAATGCTACAAATTACTACTTGTAGTAAAATGTAGTAATCAGTGCTGCCGCTTCTAAGAGGACACGACCGCATTGTTCTCTGAAGCCATAAAATACAATAGAAAAGACAATGTACCATACAGTGCTGTGGCACTATGAATGAATGGCTTTATTATTCTCTGTACAAGTAACAATGGAAGTAACCTAGCCAGAAGTAGTAATTTGTAGCGCTAGGTCCTTCAGGTGCAGGCTATAGTATTTTGTAGTACTGAGTACTGTAATGCTTGGTGGTTAGGGTTAAAAAGGCACTAGTCACTATACATGTACATCTACACATAGTTAAAAAAGAATGACTGGTCAATATTTGGGGGATGAATCAAATCCATTTTCTGATTGGCCAATACCTGCTCACTCGATTCAAGACAGAAACTGGTGTGTGCGGAAGGGATGCCCTTCGGTTTTCTAGTAAGCTTTGTAATAAAGATTCTTGAACCTTGTTTCAAATCTTCAATGCAACCCTGGGCGAAGGGAATGTAATTTTGCTTGGAGAATTTAGTAAGTGATCAGTGTTCGGGAGGGGGTTTGATAATGAAAAGCATTGCTTGTTTGTCCTCCATTCCCATGATGCATTGTGATTGTGGGAAAACGGTTTATTGCAAAGAGTGTACATGCGCACTGCACTCAATCATAACAAAGGGGTTTTAGAGATTTTGGACATATGTGTATTCCTAGGAAAGACTATGAAATAGTTCAAATTTGACCTTAATTTGTCAAACGATCCACATGTGATCAGATCATGTGAATTCTACCTGTTTTGTGCAACTTGATACTCCTCTTAATTGTAACATAACGGTATACATCACCCATTTTTAGCTACTTTCATGGAAATGTGCACTTTGTAATACATTAAAAATTTTCCACGGTTTTCCTGACAAATGAGGATGTTGTTTACTGTGATGTCAATCCAGAAAGACACTACCCATTCAGGGATTTCCCGTTCAGATTGTTACCCCATAATCTGCTCTTTGAAGACATTTTCCTAAAGTGAATAAACGTTGCTCACTGGCCAGCTGTCATGAACTAAAATGACACCATTTATCAAAAACTGACCTAAATTAACTTTAGGAAAATATCCAAATTCTGGTCAATTTTAGTGCAGAAATATAGCATTTTTCTTGGATGACGTACACTTTTGTTTAATATCTAAACTACATTAGTGTAAAAATAAAAAAAAAATCAAGATACCATTAAAATGGCACATCAGAAATTGAAAACAAGTTACATGTAATTAGGGCATAAAAGATGTGATTTTTATCATGCTACGTAGAAAAGTACGTAGAAGAGCCACAAACATAGGGCTGGATAGCTCAGTTGGTTTAGTACTAATATTTGAGCAACCCGGTATTCAGTTTCCTCACACGACAGTCTGTTTGATGAAAGAGTTTAAGAAATTTAGACTTCCTTGACGCTTCGAGGTCAGCACCAACACGATGTGTACACTTACCAACGCCGAACCAACTTTGTAGTGGTCTTGTATCCTGAAGGCATGGTGAAAGTTTGTTGCTAGAATCTCAAAAGAGCTATTGCTGACCTGATCCTCCGAAAGCAAACTGTTCAAAACATCACAATGTCATATCAGTTATAAACTCATACGGTTACAATAGCGCAATCATCACATTCAACTGGATGTGTAGCCTAGGCCGTGGCAGATATCTAGGACTTCCATTAAATGGCGGGTAGCAACCACACCGTGCCGGTGAAAACAATTGTGACCTTGGCGATAAGCGCAAACCAGCCAGTCAGAGGATCCGACTATGGTACTCACACATGCTCACGTCACAGTTGTTTTCATAATCATAGGCGCAGTGTGGTTGCCACCAGCCATTTTATAAAAGTCCCAGATGTCCACCCCAGCCTACTGATGCAAAACAAACAATGAACAATAGTCCTAAACAGCAAAAATAGACATGATAGACCCGAGCTTGAACACTGACATGACTGAACAAAAACCATGAAAACAGTACAGTAGGGCCTACATTTAATTCCTATGGCAAGAGTGTAGTGTCCCGACACAACTTAGGAAAAGGTACATGCACCCTAGAACTCTCCAGCACGGCGGGCGACAAGACAAGAGGTTGGGTCGTAACGACCATTATGACCATCAACGATCAATCGAAATGCAGTGTGAGCAGCGAGTCAGACCCGCACATGCACGAACACTTTGTTACGACTGCTAGAACGAACCCTAATTTTCCTAAAACCGGTGAACAGCTTATCAATGACTATTGAGATGGTTCATTTTATTGAAAGACGAAAGGGAAACTAGACGCTGGGGCCCTGGCACAACACATTCAGGCAAATTCTTTCTTACTTAAGAAGACTAGCAAGCTCTTTCGCGGACAGCGCCATCTTGCAACAGCGCCCTCAATTGACACATGAATTAAAGATGGCAGCCTCCGTAAGAAATGTCGTCTGGAACTTTCAACAAGTTCAGTTGGTAAATGTTTTCAGTATGGTGTTTTTTAGTATGAGTTAGAATGTCTTAAAAAGTCCGATAGCCCTACTTGGTCATCACCTGTGCATAAATTCTGCCTAGGCTAAACTCACAAACATTATTCCTCACTGAGTCTTGCCTAACCCCCTAACTTGATGTTCAGTTCAGATCTTGCCTGTTTGTTTTGTTTGTGTTGTTTTTGGTTAGGAAAGACACCACTTCTGCCACCCTTAGCACAAAACCTATGAGTCGGTTCAGAAAAAAAGTATTTTCTGAATAAATAACTTAGTATTTTCCCTCCTAAATTACATTGAACTTTTTTGGGCATGTTATTGCTTTCTGATGGCTGTTAGTGTTAAGTCACTGTAGGGAAGAATTACTGGCGTCCATATATGAAAAGTTCTCTTCCCTTTGGTTGCTTTGAAAAAGGCAGGGAAGAGTTGCAGGCCTCTATACATGTAAAGATGTATATGCAGACGCCATTCATTGTACTCTGTCATGCCTATAGTGACCTATTAGCCGTCAGAGAGCAAAGAAAAAATTAACAAAAAAGTTCAATTCGGGAGGGAAAATACCAAGTCGTTTACTGAGAAAACACCAGATTTTTCAAACAAGTCTAATAGGGTTTGTGTACAGGGTGTCAAGTGGCATCTGTATGTGGAATCCTTCCCAAAAGGCCAGCAATACGAAAAATTCCAAAGCAGAACTCCACACCCGTAGAGAATTTTCATGTATGTATCTTTGTCTGCTTGGTATTTATTGTAAATGACCCTGAGGTTAATTTAACTGAGGTGTTTGCTAAATCCATTTTATTATTATTGTTAAAATGAAAGTTGTTTGACCATGCACATACAATGTTGATCACTTGCATTCAAATGTACCACAGGGAAGGTCATATCTGACGTGTCTGAGGCAATGGCCACGGTTGGCTAGCAGCAAAGTGTCCGGGACTGTCAAATCAACAACTAAAGGAAACACGAAAAGGGCTACAAAACAAGGTGAGGAATGGAGGTCTTTGACGTGATCACGTGATCTGCACAATTAGCTTTTTGCAAGTTACATTTGAATAGAAACTGGTACATGTACTCTGAGTTTTTTTAATTCAAGTGTACATAACAATTTGAATTCTCCATACTAAAGACACTGTTGCTATACCTCGTGAATTGGGGCAAACTGTTGCTTAGTTACACAAGTGACACCTTGCACCAATACACTGTTTTCAGTGGATAAAAAAGTCACAAAGGAACCAGTCCATTCCAGAGATGGTGGTCGCTATGCAAAAGCTTGCCCCGAATCACAAGGTATGACAGCAGTGTCTTTAGTTTGCGGAATTCAGTTGTTATGTTGATGTGCAATAAGCTAACACAGTGTACTGGATTTCATTCAAATTAACTCACAAAAGGCTTAAAACACGTAGAAATGTCTACACCAGTGTCATGGGGTTGCTGTACGATGTTTAGAGATGTTCCTGGTAGTTCCAACTTTAATAACAGTACCCAAGAAGAAAGTTGAAAGGACAGTGAAAATTACCTGACAATCATCAGGCGAGTCAGATTAATATGAACAACAATTACGAAGGTGTGTCTTATTGATTACAGTTAGCCTAGCCCAGTTTTATGGTTGTAGAATGATTTTTCAAAGCTACGGCTAGGTCTATTTTCTGTATGTCTCCATGTATTTCCAGTGGAGTGGAGACGTTGACCTAGCTCTAGACAACCAATTTGGATGCAGTTTAAGTTAAGTCTCCAGACTTTTCACAAAATGTGGCTCCCCTCTCATGTTTTACAGTTCAGACGTGCGTTGGCTACATCCACAAGTTTAACTAAAATTTTCTCACAATTCAAGGCCAGAAGATGTTTGTTTGTTTCTTGCATCTGTTGCTATATGACATCAGCACTAGAATCAATTTCAGGGAACTTTGTCACCTTGTGAAGCTGAGAAACTACAACTTTGTTGATCCCCAGCAACCTCAGAGCCGGTCCCCGTCAAGCCCAAGGCCCCCTCCAACGAGGCTACCCCTTACACCTATGAAGTCCCACAGTATGATGACTGGTTCTTCTACAACGTGGAGAGCGACATGTCCAAGCATCGATTACCCCAACCCCAACCTGGGAAGCCATAGGTAGCCGAGAGCAGTGTAGATGACACGGTGTGAATAACTCCTCCTTCAAGTCAACCAGGAAATGCACACTCTTCAGTCCCTACCCCTAAGTTATGAATGTTGGAATGAAAGTTCAAATTTGAGACTGCATGCCAATCTTTGAAATTTTGAATAAGCATGTTATCCATTTTTAAAAATTCTAAATGCACATCAAAGTTATAACCATAAATTGAAACCTACATGTACATGTATAATCAAACATGTAACATTATGAGCAGAAATGTTAGGCCAATGTTTTGTAATAATTAGTGGACAGAGAAGAAATGTTTGGATGGCCAAAGAATGAAATGTTATCATTAGTGGACTTGTTCTTGTAGGTCATGTTTACATCTTTCACATTTTCAGTAATTTGTGATGTGAAAAAACATCAGAATGCCTTTAATTCTAATTCCTGGAAACATTTGTCAGATTCTCTAACAAACCTGTTCATTGAAACTTGATTCCGTAAACCACAACCCAAAATTGTTTTTGAACAAAAAAGGAGGTCTTTAGATACCTTTTTCCACAAAAAAAGTTATCCATGATTTATAGTCTTGTTTCAAGACCTAGCAGTTGAATGTGTGAATTGAACCCACGGATGAAAACTAAAGCTGACAAAAACTAATTTACTATACTGTAGGATGAATATGCATAGCATAAGCGTTACTAGTCTTGGTTCCAGTTGTAAATAAAACCGTTTAAAACTGATCAATGCTTCTTGTGACCTTTTGTCATCGAAATGCTCTTCAGGGTGACTGAAATGAGACTCGGAGTAATATCAGAAGAACTATTGGCTTAGAGGGTTAAGACCTTAAAAGGAAACGAAATGGCAGAAAGGCACATTTTATAGACCATCCAGTAACATCACCTCAAACAGTCCTTCCTGCGAGGAGTAGGCGTGTTTTCGCTTATGTGCACAGCTGCTTTTCACGAAGACAACGTCTTGCGTTTCTGGGCTAGAGGTGTTATGTAATCCTGCGTCACGTGAATAATATTCAGAATATACTTTTCCCTCGTATTACGCATCGAACTAGCTCTGACCGGATGTGTCAAATAATTATGGTCCGTGATGATAAGTTAACAATATTTATAGTTTTCCGCAATTAGCCGGCCGGCTATTGGCTCATTCAAACAGCTGCATGCGTATACCGACTATAGAACTCCAACACACGGAGCGACGTGATAGATGGTGATGGACGAGCGGTCGCCAGGGGCAACTTCTCTGATTTGATGCCCGATGTATGGCAAACGGGACCCCCTATTGTGTCTTCTGTTGTATTGACGGAATCTTTGGAATTCCTTTCAGATTTCCAGGGGGTGCAGTAGGCACAATAGCTTTAGGGTATATGGCTTGTGCATCACATTGGGGGGTCCCCCTTTGCCACATGTATGGTGCTGGATATAACTTGATTCTCTCGCCTTGACCCTGTGCATGCACTTGAATCAACTTGGATATTCGGCTCGATGGGCTGGTCGGTGAGGCTCCTCAATCAATATATGGAACGAACTGGGGTCGCCCTGTACAAAATGTTCAGATAACTTTGCAGTATAAGCCAGAGTCCGGGCGCCGGCCAAAGCCCCAACGATCGAGTTCAGTTTGCTCTACACAGTGACAAAAGTGAGTATGTACATATTGAGAGCACATTTTTATTGTAGATGTGTTCATATAGGTTTGCGGAGCATCATGCAGACCTCCGCAACTCTTTCTGGAACATCTCAACAAGCTTCACAGCAGCATCCAGTTCACCACAGAACAAGAAAAGGATGACAACATCTCATTTCTTGACGTCAGGCTCCAGGAAGCAGGATGGCAGTCTTACCCGCCGAGTCGGCAGCTGATTACAACAAAATCCAGCCACTCACCGTCATCTTTCCGTTACCACGCCTTCAAGAAACCCGCCGCCACCAAGTCAAGAAATTCCTCAAGATCACTAAACATATGTTACCGGGACCAGTTCAAGCATTGCGTCCACGGTCCCAGGCAATCGCAGGATCACCTATAGAGGGATTTTACATTAGCGCCGTCTATGTGCGCATATCTGCATCGAAACCGCTCGAGGTTCTCTGTATTACATATGTATGAACCGTTCCTCGCGCCCCCGCGGAGTCAACACAGTACATGCAGTATCCGGTTTGTATTTTTGACGCCACTTCAGTTTAAACCACGCCCACTAAACAGGCAGATACGCGACCATCGCAGGTACGTTAGTTTGCGGTAAATTGCCGTTATTTTCTTTTGATTTTAAGTGTCGAGTCATCCTGAGAGACTCTTCCACAAAAACATGCAGCCTGAAAAATCTGAATTTAACATAGGCTTACCTCTATGTATTTTGTGTCTTGACTCCTTACTTTCAATCGTCTGATCGTATAAAGAATTCAAGCTGACACATTACAGCCTCTTTTTCAAACTCTGGAGTGCGCAGACCGACGCTAAAAGCGTCGTCTTAGTAGTGGGATCCCCCCTTTCCCCCACGCCTGTACCCCACATGACATACATCTCCTATATCCCGACCCTCCGAATCCTCCTGCCTGATATCCGGTGGAATGTTCTGTACCCTCCAGCCAACACCGCATCAATTAAGCCTCACCTTAATTCGCTCTCAAGAATCTTTCACCAAGAACACCATTATGGTCAACCTCAGCCAACGCCTGCCAGCTCTCTGCTGCGTCGGAGACAAAGGTTCTGTTGCTGGACATAAACTTTGCCTGAAGAGGTCATCCAGCGCACGGCCTGCAAATCAATCAATCCTCCAGAAATACAAGCCAGCCAAGTTAACCTCTCAAGACAAGATCGGTCAGCCATCGCATCACCACGGCAAGACAAGTCCATCCACATCCTCCAAGCGGACAAGAGCAACGCCACGGTGGTCATGGACAAGAGAGAGTTTGACCACAAGGAATACTCAACTTGATTAGGCTGCTACCCTGAACTTTTGAAAGATCATCCATCGAGAGCAAGCTGCAATTGACACAGCTATGACAAGACACAAGATCCACCCCCGGCCAAAGGGTCACCTATACCATAAAGCATGGTTAGGACCGTTAGTTCTATCACCCTGCCGTACTTACGAGCAGTATACCTCCCATCACATCCAGTGCACCCCCCTCAGTCATGGTATTCGAGTGTGCCATATACAGCACCCATGAAGACAGAACCAGCCTGAACTCCCACAAGGACCTGCCAAATCCACAGCACAAACCAGCTAGGAGTGTACAAGATCCCCTGCCAAAAGATGCGGCGAAGTGCACATCGCTGAGCAGGGCCCAGACTCAATGAACACAGAGCCCATGACACGAAAGGAGAGTCGACAAGTCTGCTGCCACCAAGCACTCAGGCTCCTACACCAAAGATCACTAGATTGACTAAAGCCAATTCCAAACTCGTCACTGAACATTGATACCCTCACCGTATTCGAAAAGCCACCGAAATCCCCAAACATGAAATAGTATTACAGTAAGACATCGGTTTCCGCTCAGCAACATCTGGTATCCAATCCTCGCACCCCGGTCATAATTTTCTCTAAAAATAATTGGCCAACCCACCAAAAAATGAGAGGAAAATGAAGTACATGTTGAACATAATTTTTTTCTGTGCAGCCTGAACACCTGTAAGAGTTGTGAATATTCTTAAAAGAATTCTGAAGAGTGGGGATTTGATCTCTAGTATCGCAATTTATAATTACTGGAAAGTGCCTGTGGCGCTTACAGCGCACAATTGTAATTCTGCAAATTGCGCCCTCTGTCAATCAAAAATTTTTAAACGCAACAAGTGTCCTAATTTCAAGACCTTTGTGTTGTTTTCTTTTCCATCTTTCTTCCCCTCGTGGATAGAATGCTAGTTTTTTCCAACAACTCCTCGTTTATTATTAATTTTGAACAATTTAGTCAGTGCATTCAATTCCATTATGCAGAGGAACTTCGGAAGTTTTCACTGCTTACGTCTGCCAAGCAGTGACGTCTATGACGCAGACGAACCACTGGCAAATCAAAACCAAAGGGGGTGATCGACAACAGAGGGCGCTTTTATGCCGCGTGTCTTAGTTACTTGGCTATGGCTAGTAATAGCATCTAAACTATTGGGAATTAGCTTCAGCTTTTAGCCGGTAGTGGTGCTATCCACCGGCGTCTGTATCCGGCACATGTGTGATTGTACAAAATGGCGTCCAAGAGAAGAAGCGATTCACAGGTTCCTGCGGAGGAAAGTGACCGTCTCATCATCCGGCCACTGTAAGTATCCATTTTGTTGAGGGGAGTGAGCGATATGATAATTACAGGAACGGTCATGTTGCCTATGAAATGAAAGTTAAACCTGAATGTGCAAAATCTGAGTGTCAAAACATTGATTCTAAACTTGCTTGTGATTGACACTGATTGTTGATTGATCATGTCGCGTCCATGTTGATCGATCACGATCAGAGATCAGTGCTGATCAGAGGTCTAACACGTAACGTAATCTTGTAGGCCCTAATTAATTGTCCATGCTTGTCTATTTCAGTCTAATGTTAGTGAGTTGATTTATTTGGCACAAGTGCCGAATATCCGTACTCCCTGCCTTTCACCTAGCCCCACTACTACTAGTGTGGCACGGACTCTCACTCCCGATCCATCCTTAGCCACACATCCGTGTCTATTTTCTGAGCTAAATTTCACCTATTAAGATATGTTATTACTTTCTGACGGCTGTAATACATTTTAAAGGAAAATTAGTGTTGTCAGTATATGGAAGTCTTTCCAGGAAAACTAGCCCCAGCTATTGCGAGAGAGCGAGATCTCTTTAAAATGCACACTGTACAAGTAACTTCATAATGTACATGTACCAACCATGTTTCCAGCATAGCATGATCAACGCTAGGTAGACCCAGGGTTTTTGCTTAGAAATGACTGATTGAATTCTGCCCCTTGTGGAATGCACCCCCACATACATGTACATGTATAAATGTACAGAAAGTAAGCCTACATGTACAAATCCTGTCCCCTTGACCAGATCCCAGAATACCGGTATATGAGAAAACCAGCACTTCCGAGTATTGGTAACAGACTGAAAGAGATCTCAACATGTACATGTACCACCGGTACCCATGCTACTGTAGCATTACCAGGCAGTCATGTACTTAACTTTGTTTGCAACATACATACATGTATAATCAACCCTAGTCCACCACAAGCGGTCAAATTTTTAATATCCTAGGACGACCTGCCAGCAGTAACTACTCTTAGCCCAGCCAATTTCTGGACTTCATGTATTACATCTGCTTTGATGGGGACAGCCTTTTTTGTGCCCCTAAATTCACAGACAAATTTCACAACACCTGGCTTCTGTTTTACTGATGATCTTGCTTTATTGTTTCTTTCCCTCCAGAGGGGCGGGGCAAGAGGTGGGCCGGTCCTGCATCATGCTGGAATTTAAAGGCAAGAAAATCATGGTAAGAATGGAAGTTTCACATGTTTGAAGGTAAAACAAAGCTACACGGACGTCTGCTGCATGTTATACCACATCTAAAAACAGGATGCTTCAGGGGGTTTTTAAATAAAAGTTAAGACTCAAATCTTATAAAAATACCTATGAAAAATGCCCAAGTTCTAAGAAGTAGGTTACCTGTACATATTCATGTATAGAAGCAAGATGGAAAGACAGCAAGTTGGTAACTCAGTGAATGACCAGTGCACTACTCATAGCAGTTATGAATGGTTTGGCCATGGTAATTTGGGGTATTGACTTCCATTTATTAGCCAGTTCACTGTAAAGACGCCAATAAAATTGCCCACTAACATGTACTTGCTGTCATTTTTTCTAGATTTTGGGTGTTTAGTATGGGATGAGTCCATTAAACGATCCCCTTTCTGACCCATATAGAGTGCCATTTTTAATAAATTTTATTGAACGATCATCACTTATACTAGTTATGTAAGAATTTATGTGGGCGTTCTCCATTCCAATACTAAACAGCAGAACAGAACCGTGCCGGCATGAAATTGTGGACTTGCCCTTCTGAGTCTCAGGCCTTGTCCGAAACGGGCTTCCAGAGCTATGGCTAGGTCTATTGTCTAGGCATCTCCACGCATTTCCAATGGAGCAAAGACCTAGACCTAGCTCTAGACAAGAGATTCGGATGCAGCCTCAGACTGCTTTCATAGTGCATGTTTGTCTTGAAAAATGGAGGTCTTCCTTACATAATTATATCCATCAGGTTTTTTTTTGCCACCCGTATTAATAACGGAACATTCCACATGTCCATCTTGTCCTGTTGCAGTTGGACTGTGGCATTCACCCGGGCAGGGAGGGCTTGGATTCGTTACCCTTCTTCGACATGATTGAGCCCGAAGAGATTGACATGCTGCTGATAAGCCAGTGAGGATGCTTTCTTAGTTTTCAATTCTTGATTCCTCCAGCAACCCATGCAATCAGTAGTTCTTCAATTTCATCATTGTATACCTGAATTATAGGTCCATATAATTTTATGTTAAAATTTCCTGTAAACTGTCACTAACCATGCGTCCAGCGTTTATCATCGTTTGCCAGATTCTAAAGCTGGTGTTACATGTACATGTCAATTGTTTTATAAGCCCATTTTCAGGAAGTGTTAATGTTACACTAAGCCTTTCATCAGCAAACTGCTATCTTGCCATTGGTGTTGTGCTGAATAAGCAATCGAGCATTGAATATGCAATTGAGCAATGAATATGCAATTGAATTTTGAATATTCAAACATTCACAGATGAACAGCACAGGAAAAAAGTTTGAGAAATTATGTTGGGTAGCAAAGCTCCATTCGAAAGCTTTGTGTCGAGATACAAAAAGGAAACTAAACACAGCAGATTGATAGATTGAACAATAAGGCCAAAATTTTCTTAAGAATGGACTTCATTTTTATTACCCGACTCTAACATTTACATCGGCAACTAAGCAAAGACAAAATTTATATCAATCTCTCAGCTGTTCAGGAAAGACTTCTCAGCCAGTACTTTCATGTCAAAAGCACTAAACATGAAATGCTGTTTGAACTTGTTTGCCCATCTTTGATTGCTGTTGTCAGATGTTCATCGCTATTTCTCCATTAAGTCCCCATCCAAATTCAGCGCATTGGAGAATCTGTTATAACCAAAATGTGCTTGAATGAAATGTTAAATATTTGGAGAATGAGTTTAATATTCAACTTGACTCCACAATAGTTGCCATGCTGTGGAATGCTTTTCCTCATTTAAGCTTTCACTAATTTATTTATTCATTTGTTTTTGGCTTCCAGTTTCCATCTGGACCACTGCGGCGCTCTCCCGTTCTTCCTGAAGAAGACCAAATTCCAGGGTAGGATTTTCATGACACACGCCACCAAGGCCATCTATCGCTGGCTCCTCTCCGACTATGTGAAAGTCAGGTGAGGCAGGTTCTAAGCCGCGTCGTTAGTTAGTAAAATCGATATTTGTGAGAGCAATATAGAAGAAATAACCACATGAGGTGACAGATTGACTGTAACTTTGGGCGAGGCTAAAAATATAGCTACAGCATAAATGCAAGCTGAAAAATGATTGCAATTCCCAGCAGCAGGTCTTTTGTTCTGAGTACTGTCTTTTGTTACAAGGCCCAGTTCTTTTGTCCGATTTTGGGCACCCCGGCTATGCGTACAAATCCAAAGTACCCAAAACCGGGTTCCCCAGCAGCATATGGTTAACCACTTCGTGCCGGGGCATTTTTCAACGTTGATGATACTGGGCCGGCATGACTATCATTTTTTCCGTTTTCAAAATCCTTCAACAATTCATCATTCCATTTAACAGTTGTTTATAGCCGCACGGAGTAATCTTTAGGCACTACTCTAAGTTGACAGGTGACCTTCGTTGACGCCCGAATATTTCGGCCAGGCCTGCAGCCTTGTAAACAAAGCCCAGATTGTGAAGTGTTATACAACTGTCTTTTGTTCACGAACCTGGCTCAGTACTGCTGACCTCTTTTCAATAGGGGCCAGATTAGCGTGCAGCGGTGCTGTGTGGCTCATCGCTGCGGTGGTGGAGTGCTTTTGTCCCCGGTGGTAATCCGCTTGCTCTCAATGCCCCAAACACTGGTATACGTTTTCAAAACAACGCTGGATTATCACCACTTTGAAAGTGAAAAATGCCGGTAATGCCCAGCAGCCTGGTCTTTTGTTCGGAGTACGGTCTTTTGTTACTGGGCCCTGTTTCCTTTGTCCGAGTTCGGAGACCCCGGCCACACATATAAACCATACGGCTCCGATTTCGGAGTCCCCGGCAGGTAGTGGTTAAGCCTATACTTACATGTACATGTATTTCCTACTCGGAGCATACAGACACTTAGAGACAAACATGACAAATGGTTCAACTGTGATATCTGACTTTCCTTGCTTGAATTTCCTCCCCAAAGTAACATCTCGGCCGAGAAGATGTTGTACACAGACAACGACCTACAGAATAGCATGGACCGCATCGAGACCATTAACTTCCACCAGGAGATTGAAGCCAGCGGGGTGAAGTTCTGGTGCTACAACGCTGGCCACGTGCTCGGGGCTGCCATGTTCATGATTGAAATTGCGGGTGTCAAGGTGGAATTGTGCCTTTCTGTTCATTTCCAAATACTCTAGTATAGAGGCTTTGCATGGTAACCATCTTGCAGTGCGGTTCGTTTGTTCCACAGGGGAATATTTTTCGCGCATACCCCGTGGAACAAAAACAGTGGTCTACAAGATGGCAGCCATGCAAACCCTCAATAAGCTGCCTTGAACCAAAATATTGCAGCTCCCTGTAAACACAGCAGTTGAAGCTTTGACTTGCAAATTTGCCTTTAATTGAATAAAAAAAGGTGTAATGGCATTATGTACAATACAATTTTGGGTTCGAAATAGCCCTAATAAACATATCCAAGAGATGCTCGTAAAAAGTACTAGTAAATCAGTCAAGTGACCTGACTGGTGCGATTGGTCGCTGCTTGAAGTGGTCTCTTGTATTGTCTCTGGTTGCAGATTCTCTACACAGGAGATTTCTCCAGGCAGGAGGACAGACATCTAATGGCTGCCGAAATCCCCAACATCAAACCGGACGTTCTCATCACCGTAAGTGGCAGCCCACGGGCGGAATCAGAAATCTGTTAGATTCAATTCTAATGCTATGAAATCATGAAAAGTTACTCTACCAGTGCCTGGTGTTTGCAGACTAATTTCAGAGGAAGGAGCGAAACTCCAATATTACAGGCTCAATCTGTTCAATACAATGTATGTGCGTTCATTACAAAACGTTAATTATGAGTTCGTTACTGTACAATTTCAATTTCATCCAGTATGTTTTTTTTTTGCTATTTTCTTTTGAAATACATGGTCTCATGGCTGTCAGCCTGCATGCACAGAGCACATCAATCAAAAAGATATACAGTCAAACCTTGTTAATAAGAGCACTGTTTATACAAGATTCTGCTTATAAGAAGGAAAATTTTAGGTTCCATCCCTTTGTTTTTCATTGTTTTCATTCCTGATAATATAAGGTTCCTGTTATAACAAGGTAATTTGCCAAGTCCGAAGGACCTCTTATTAACGAGGCTCGGCTTTAATTTCGGCTGACCTGTCTTGGATTAATGTGGCCTTTTCTGCTTCTCATAGGAATCAACGTACGGGACCCACATCCACGAGAAACGAGATGAGAGGGAAGCGCGCTTCACGGGGACTGTGCACGACATCGTCAACCGAGGAGGGCGCTGCCTCATTCCCGTCTTTGCCCTGGGCCGGGCGCAAGAGTTACTTCTAATCCTGGGTAGGAATGTCGTTCTGTCAGACACACTTGGAAAAAAATTCTGGTTACCAGCATTGGCCATGCACTTGAAAATACTTAGCGGAAATATATCACCTGCTTAAACTCTTTTGCAGTGTGTATAGTTAGAAATTTCTTCCTACCAATTCTTGCTGAGCATGAAAACTTGCTGACCAGTAAGCTTTCTTTAGCAGCTCTGTGAGGTTTTGCCCATGGTTGGAGTATACTGTTAACCGTAGCTTGACCGATGTGACTTGAATGAATGAGGCCTTTTGGGGGGGGGAAGTAACCAGAGCACCGGGCCAGTACCTCATAAAGTTTACTGGACTGGACCCTGTCTTTATGAGAATGAGACCAGGCGAGATTTCTGCATGCAGTCTGTGCACCCATTCCACTAAACAACAATTTCAGAGTTGGAAAAAGTGGAATTTTTTGAGGAAAGTTGTTTTTAATCGGTCATGCCTGTATCTTTACTATTTGTCAGTGGCTATAAACATTCACAGATAATAAGTTGGAAAAACTTTGACTGGTAACCTTAGGAGGAAATGTATACCGGTCACCAGGCAAGATCGACCAATGGTTCACAAATTGTCGCTGATCGAATTTGCCCCATTTGGAACCAGTTGCTTGTTACCAAGAGCCTATTATGTGTTCAGGGAACCATTGACGTCAAAATAATTGTGTGAAGGGACTGCAACCTCGAAAGCAACGAGAAGCGGAGAAAGAAACCGAAACTATGATGAACTGGATTTCCTAAGGAAACATTTGAATGGGGTCAGTGAAGTGCGACTGTACTGCTTTTTGGTGGAAAATCCTTGACCAATGGTTTCTAAATTGTTTTTCGCTCTTCAGATGAGTACTGGGCCAACCATCCTGAACTGCATGACATTCCAGTGTACTACGCGTCGTCACTCGCCAAGAAGTGCATGTCAGTCTATCAAACCTACATCAACGCTATGAATGAGAAAATCCGCAGACAGGTAACGCCGTATGCTCCCATTCTAAAAAGGACCATGCAGTAAAATAATATAACGCCATTGATGACGAGAATTTTAAACCAGGTTGTGTGTTCATTTTAAGCAGGGGTTAAAGTCCATTACTCTGCGGGACTGAATGAAAAAATGACATAAAAATAGTTTCCACATTTAAAACGAGAAACAAAATTAATATACAGTAAGTTTTTCTAGTAAAGTTTGCAGCATGGCTCTGTCGTGTTCTCTTTACAAGTCAAAATTATTCGGCAAAACAATAATGCTGAGAAAGTGGCTCAGTGGTGCTTTCAAAATTTTACCCATCTGATTCACGAAGCCTTCTCTCTACAGATCGCCATCAGCAACCCGTTCGTCTTCAAGCACATCTCCAACCTGCGCGGTATGGATCACTTTGATGACGTGGGCCCGTCAGTGGTCATGGCCAGCCCGGGCATGATGCAGAGCGGACTGTCACGGGAGCTGTTTGAGAACTGGTGCACCGACCGACGTAATGGCGTCATCATCGCGGGTTACTGCGTCGAAGGGACCCTCGCTAAGGTAGCAATATGATTTTAAATGAAGCTAGATAATTCTAGACAGAGTGTTGTAGTCTGTGTGCCAAAGAGCAAAGACGCAGTAATCAGTGATCTATGTGACCCGATGTACATGCGCCATTCTTGTAAGCAAAGAACGTGGCTCTGTGCATGGCATGTTGGTACTGGGCAAGCCTCCAGAGCTACGATATATGGCAAAAGTATAAGAAAATAACAACGGAACCAACCAGCGCCTAGTGCTGGATTGACTCAACAAGAACCACACCTAGTACTAGCAGTGACCTAATAACAGCATTTAGCAAAGAAGTCACGGTTATTTTATATGAAAGTGAGTCTTACCCTTAACCCTCCTATGGTTTTACTGCACAAATGTGCACAGATGCCCACAGTCACTGGTGAGCCTGTAGTTTCTATATGGAACTCAAACATGCACAGGTTCAGTGTGTACACAGTAGGCTGTCAGCACAAAATGACCCAGGGTCTTTTGTGCAGTCCTCTTCACTGCATTTGGTTTACTGCACAATTATGCACATGAAACAGTGAAGCACAGTTGTTGGGCAGCACAAAAGTGCAATCTGATATTCCTGTGAGGGACAGTTGGTGCAGTGCACAACACAACACAGCTGTGCTTCTTTGAGGTGTTTACCAAGTGATCCAAGAGTGACTTCCACATAGGAGGGTTAATGTACAAAATACAACAGACTCTTGCTTGCTGCAATGATGGCCCATATCAGGAAAACCTTGAGGATCTCTGTACCCTGAGGTCTTTTGATTCGGCCCTGACGTTTTTTGATTGATTTCTTTCTGTACCAGACCATCATGCAGTCACCGGAAGAAATCACCACCATGAACGGCCAGAAGCTTCCTCTGAAGATGTCCGTTGACTATATCTCTTTCTCGGCTCACACGGACTACGAGCAGACTAGCGAATTCATCCGGGCACTCAAGCCCCCTCACATTGTAAGTCCGAATCGTGTACGACCAGATCCCACAAAATGAGTCTTAAGGCCAATTTTATTCCCCTCATCTAGCAGTACTGCTGCTCAGTGCTCTGAGGGTTTTTGTCATCGCAGTTCGTCAGGTCATGTGACCAATTTCGGCAGCTGAATGTCAGTGCAGATTTAGCCACTACCTGCACTGGTACTCATTCACACGTCTTGGTGGAGATAGCCAGATGGGGGAAAAGTGACTTGCTCAAGAACACAACTTGTGTCCAGCTGCTGGATTCGAACCCGTGACCCTATGACCAGGAGGCACAAACCCTAACCACGGCACCATGTGTCTTCTTTTCTCTTCATTTCCGGTCAGGTCTTGGTCCATGGCGAAGCCAACGAGATGAACCGATTGAAGACCGCCCTCTTGAGAGAGTACGAGGATGACGAGGAAACACACATCCAGATCCACAATCCCAGGATTACGCAGGCCGTGGAGCTGTACTTCCGAGGAGAGAAGATGGCCAAGGTACAGTCACATCAAATTGAGGAATAATTACGGGCACATTAGTGCACATGTCACTTGTTCTGTCAAATTGAGGAATAAGTTTTTAGTCCATTTTTTGAGTAACACTAGTTATAAAAATGAATATTCAGAACCCAGCAATTGCATATTTATTCCCTGAGTAAAACTTGGGTTTTAGAAAGTACATGTACTTGGCTGTAGATTTCATGTACATTGTCAACCTCTATCCTAGGTCATGGGTAGCCTGGCAGCCAGCAAGCCCACCAAGGACCACCGTCTGTCCGGCGTCCTGGTCAAGCGCAACTTCAACTATCACATCATGGCACCCTCCGATCTGGCCGAGTACACCGACCTGGCGGTCAGCACGCTCACCCAACGGCTGAGCGTAGCCTACACCGCCCCGTTGTCCCTCCTGACCCACTACCTGACCCAACTGTCTGGTGATGTGGAGTACGTAGAGGTATACAACAAGCCAGCACTGCGAATCTTCAACGCTGTCACTATCGTCCATGAACCAGCCAAGGGCATGGTCACGTTAGAGGTGGGTACGAGGAGGGCATTCACTGGGTGTAAATGGGCATCAATGGGTACAAACTGGTACAAATGGGTCGATGTGGGTACCCAGCAACTTAACGTTGACATAGTCAAGGGCATGGCCATTTAAGAGGTGGGTACAAGGTAGGCATTCACCAAGTGCAAAATGGGTATTGGGATTACAAGTGGGTACAAATTAGCACCCACTTGAGGGAAGGATACAAGGTGGGCGTATGCTGGGTGCAAATGGGTATCAGCGGATACAAACTTGTACAAATGGGTAAAAAGTGGCTACCCAGTGCGTGAATGGGATTAAAGGGGACAAGTGGGTATGAATGGTGTAAATGGGTACACATTAAACTCATGTAACTTGCTAGACAAGGCGCAGTCGCTTTTGGAAGTGGGTGTGAAGGGATGCATTCACTGGGTATAAATGGGTACAAATGGGTGTAAGAGGGTATACCTATATGGATACCATGTTAAGTGGCCAAGCCATAGTCACTCAAAGACTCTGTATAAGGCAGGTCCTGGGTGTAAATGGGTACATCTGAGTATAAATGGGTTTATTTGAATGGCAAGGTCACTTCAGAGATAGTATAATAGAGGCTTTTGTTAGATATCAGTGACTCAGAAGTAGCAGACTGAGAGACTGGTTTTTTTTTTCTGAACCTGAATTTTCTCCTTGTTCCAGTGGGTGGCAAACGCCGTCAACGACATGTACGCAGATGCCGTGATGGCCGTCGTCGTCAAAGTGTCAACTGATCCAAATGCACAGAAGCGTAAGCATGAAAATCGTTGTAAATGCTAGGATGTTGCTTTTTGGAGTAATAAAAACTGAAACATCAGCTACAAAATACCCAGTGGTTTGGCCTTCCAAGAAGGACCAAGCCCCTCTGTATTTAAAGTCACCGTAGCTGGACTCTACATGTAATCTGCCTTCCTTCTTAGTACAGAATCTTCCAAGCCTTTGTTTGAGTTTGAAGGATCTGGGCAGGTCTCGTTGAAGTACCAGAGTGCTTGTGTCGCAGAACATTTAGGGTTATGCGTCTGCACTCGATACCTGAGTGACCAACCGTTGATTTCAAGAATCAATCCAAGTGTGGGACCTGGCTTTTTAAGGCTGTCCCGCGACCCCGCAAGACCAACACAACACCACCAGTCTGAATTTAGGTCATAAGCCATTGAAACGAGCTGCAGCAAAAAATCCTTTGTCATTGGTCGCCGTGTTACTGGTGACTTGTCTTGTGCGTGATCTCGACTACAACACTGCCCCTAATTAACCCCTTCACGGCGGGGTTATTTTGACCGCGACTGCTGGGCTGTGGTATGCCCTGAATGGAGGGCTTTGTCCAGCAGCAGGCCCCATTGAACCAGCAGCTGCATGGTGAATAGACTGTATGTGTGGTATGCACTAATGCTCACACAACGGTGCGGTAGTAGCAGTCCTCCGTAGCGAAGGGTTTAACTGGTTACTTATTAATCTGTCAAGCCATGAAAAAACAAAAGGGAATTTAAAAAAGACTAAAGATAACACTACTGTAGAATGCTGCGACAAATTTAACTTCTCTGTGCGAGGATGTTGGTGAGCGTTTAGGAAAGAAAGAATTGATGCATTCTAGTTGTCTTTGAAATCTGGAGTTGGGTCACACTGCATGGCAGTGGTGTCATAATTTTTGAACAAGTGAACTTCACACTCAAACGCACATCACAGTCAGCTCGTCAAATTTAGAAGACATCAACACCCCAGCACTGGCTCTGTAATTTTTCTTGTGAATGAATTTTGCATAAATTATACTCCCTCCCTCAGTGAAGCACATCCCGCCCAAGAATGACATTGACCAGTTCAGCCAGCGGCTGACCAGGCTGCTGGAGGATATCTTTGGGTCGGGAGCCGTCGCCCACGACGAGAAGACCGACCTCATCACCGTCAGCATCGAAGGCAAAGAGGCTCAGATTAACACAGACCTGCTGGTAAGCAACTGGGCCCAATATCACAGAAATGCTATGCGCAGAAGTTTACGCTAACGGGCTCCATGTATTTCATGGAGGCCGTAAGCACTAAGCAAAGCAAAGGAACGCGTACCTTGGAGGAAAAGTGTTCCTAATGTAGTGACAAAACAATGGAAATTTCTAGGCACGTATAACTGTAAGCACAACCACGCAAAGCACTGCCATGAAATGGTGCTTACAGTTAGCAACATTTCTGCTCTAGTAAGCAGGTCATTTCTGCTAACTGTTGAACAGCTCCATGAAATTGGGCTCTGATGTCTTTAGAACCCCCTGCCAACCCTAAAAGACTGTTTGGGAGGTGCATCTACAGCCCGGTATATTTTCTTTCATACCGAAGCAGCACCAAGCTGTTGGGAGCTTCTCTGCTGATGTCTTTGGTCATTTCAATTCTAATTTTCTAAAAATTGGGCAGATTGATTTCACAAACTTTTCCTTGTTTCAACATAGGCCAAGTATGAATGACTATAGCAGAAACCTAGATTGCATTGAAGTGAAACTTCTCATGTACTCACTATGGATGTTCCTACACGTGTGCTAAGTTTCAGAAAGATTGATGTTGGGACAACCACATGCACGGGCCAGTGTTTATAGCCAGCAATATTTTAGTGCAGGACAATTTAGTAATGGCGAACGGAAGGAGTGGAGCGACCAGAATCTCGCGAGTCACGGCCGGGGGTGCAGGGGCCCGCTTAAGGGGACTCTAGATTGCTTTTTCAGTGAGAATTTCTTTCCAAATTGATTGATAGTTCAAATTTTTGAATTCTTCCAGCTAAGAATATGAAGTTTTGATAGTTAACTAATTTTTTTGCTGGAATTTTTAAGGATTTCTGTGCCGGTCGGTAGGGTATTTCATCAAGCTTAGTGCTAGACGGTAGAACGCTGTGGTGGAGATCCCTGACCAGTGCTGACTGGCTTACAGTGGCACGGGCAGCATTGACTTGGCTCATCAGGAATGACACTGACGAGTGCCTTTTGGGTAGGCAGTGGGTTTTAGGCCCAAAACCAGAGAAACTAACTTCCTGCATCTGATTTGTTTGACAGGAAGTGAAGACAGAAGACAAGTCTATGTTCCAGATGATCAACACGGCTATCCAGCGGTTACACAGTGCCATAGAACCAACCCAGAGCTGATAGTTGACCTCTTAACTTTGACCTATGACATGGAATCGTGTCAAGCACCTGTTGACAGTAGGTGGAATGGTAGATGTCTAGTGGAGGTCAATGACCTCTGACCCCTTAGCAACTTTTAGCAACTGCCATTGTGCATCATTGCATAATTGGAGTGAACTGTAAACTTTGACCTGTGACACGGAACATCTCCCGCAGCTTTGCTGAGTAGGTGGAGGCCAATGGACCTCTGACCCTTGATGTTGTGCCAGGTATTTGTATACAGTGCTCAGCATTCAAAGGAACAATGAGTTTGCTCCGAACTATAAACTCAGGACAACCAAAAATAAGGTGGCATTGGGTAGAAAAGTTTTCATTGGTCACAAACGGGACTGAAAAATTTCATTGAAAGCTGAGCATGGGCTATGCACTGAATATGCATGATCAGGGACCAGTAGAATGGAAATTTCAGAGGGAAGTGGAAAAGTTACGCTCACATTTGTTTCACAACCTAAACAGGTCAACTGTTGAAGATGTAAAAGCAATATTCATTGTTGAAAATGTACTTTATGCAGTGGAGTGTGTAAATATAAATAGCATGATTTGTGGCTTGCCTATGAAACAGTGTCTGAAGCCAAGTTTGTATACATCGTGGAATTGTTAACGGCCCTGCCAAGCCCAGTGCTAACCACTTGCTGGTGTGGTCCGGGATAATTATCATTTTTTTCTGTTTTCAAAATTCTTTAAAAATTCATTCAATTTTCCTTTACTGGACACTTACAAACACGTGAAGGACTGCCTGGTTTTCACTCTAGCCTGACAGACAAAATCTATAAAGCATACGTGTCCAGATCTGGAATCCCCGTCAGGAAGTGGTTAAAACTATAAACTGACTGTGGCTGGCAGTATCACACACATCAATGGCACATCTAGCCATAGGCAAGAGGGAACCGAGAAAGGGCTCAGTGTATACCCCAATTTGCCAATGCCAGTCTGTCTCAGCGAGTTGGGCTGGCGTAGTGGCTCTTTCGTCTCTATCCATCTCTGTGGCCTGGGGTCGAATCCCACTGGGTCGGCAAGTGGATTGGGTTTTCAAGCCCAGAATCATCGGAAATAAATGAAATCAACACGAAACATGTGCAGCACATTGTCAACAGCTTGCATGCCCTGGTCAACACCCCGTCGGGAGGACAATTTCTTTCAGGAAATTTGCGACCGAACTGCAAGTTAATTGCCCCCATATGACCTACACTCAACACCCGTGTGGTCCCACAACTGCTAGAACGTGTACGGATCACTTTCACGTGAAAGCACTGGCGCAAATCCAACACAGATGCATGGGTGTTGTGAGGCCCCCCTTAGGGGGCAGGGGAAGCTTAACGGAAAAAGGGAGGCGGGTGGTGAAAATCATCAATTTGAAGAGCTGAGCCTGCCCAAAGAACATGTACGGGGTAACCGTCTCAAGACTTGGACAAATATCCCATACCGTGTGCCTTGAACCATGATTTTGATGTGAATGGGACCAGTAACGGAAAAATATTTTCTGAAGTGTACACTGCAGTAAAAAACTAAGGTTATCTTGTCCTTGGATGGCACCAAGTTGTTTGGGTCAAAGCACGGGCCAAGTACATGTACGACCAACAGCAGCTGGTCAATCATTGGTCGATTTTAAGTGGTACCCAGGCCATATTATGTGCACTGATTACCAGGGAGAATCGACCAGTGGTTCAGAAATAAGTATATTTTCCACATGACCTCTTGACCTAGCATGGTTGCTATGGCACAAAACACAAGTATCAAATGCCCTGTACAGACTATTTTTCACATTGTTGTCATTTCGAGATTCCACGGTGCCAAGAAATTGGAAATTCTGGTTTTGAAATTTTGTTTTCTTTAACCCCAACAGTCCCGAATGCTACCAAGTGTTACTCAGCCCTGTCGCTTGTAAGAGGACATGACATTATTATTCTCTGAAGCCATAAAATACAATCAAGAAGACAATGTACCATACAGTGCTGTGGCACTATGAATGCATGGTTTCATTGTTCTCTACAAGTAACAATGGAATAAACCTAGCCAGAAATAGCAATTAGTAGCGCTAGGTCCTTCAGGCTCAGAGTTTTACGTAGTATTTTGTAGTACTGAGTTCTCTAAGCCAAACAACACCCGGTACTGTTAGGGTTAATGTGGTAATCATAGAGACAATAAAATGACACTAATGCACAGAAATTGTAAAAGTTTCATAATTCCTTTATTTATAACTTTTTGTATTTAAAGAAGACTTCCAGTCTGCCAGCATAAGTAGAGAATTTAATCTACACCAATCAGTCTGATTTCTTGTGAAAATGCTTTGGAATCTGTTGTACAATTACATTTTTTCCTCTTATACGCACAAGAAAACGTACTGTACACAGGACAGTTCACCCAACCACCGTTCTATTAAAGTCACGTACATAAAAAAGGCAAGGTTTAAAACACAAAACAGACTGGTCCCCTAATGGTGGCCCACTCCCTAATTAGCTGGCTATCATGCTGCATTTCATAGTGCTGATATAGAGTGGTGGGAAACCGGTGACTTTCAATAGACTGGTTCCGAGCTCTATACTCATTTTTTTCTACCCCACCGTGCGCTCCGTGAACTTGAAGTTGAGATTTCGCTGCTGACGTCATCAATTCATGCGCACCATTTTCGCATTGTGACAGCCACGGACACGTTTAGACGAGTTGTTCCACATACGAATAGTGTTTATTTCGTTGGTAACATTTCTCTAACATTTGTGTAAAAATACCACAACTGACAGAGATTTCGCTGACAGTTTAAGCGCTGTAGGTTGTTAGTATGTGGGAAAAAAAGAAAGTAAAAGTACAAAAATCATGCTTGCTTACGCTCCCACAAGCGTACTGATAGCCGAAACTAATTCCATAGTGCACCTTGTATGTGAAAGTGTTCGTGCCATTGTACGGGTGCACGCGCTTCTGCCAAAACTGTTAGCTTCCTTGGTTCTGAAAATGGAAAATTACCTCCTTGGGGTAACCATAAAAGCAACTAGGTCATTCCATGAGGTTGGGGCACAATTTGTGACGGCGTCCTTGTTACATGGGTAAGTTTTACCACCTGTCATGACCTGTAGCTCATTTACTCTGTAAAAATAACACACACCTCTGTATTCAGCCTCGCAAGATCTATAATTTGGAATCCACATGCAGGGAAATAGCTGATCATTTTTATCGAACCCAAGTAACAAAGGACACCGTCACAAATTGTGCCCCAACCTCATGGAATGACCCAAATATCAACTTTCATACCATGTTATATTTGTTCACTGCGACTACTATGTTTTAACTGTTAGTAATTTCACTCAATGTATTTAACACTGGGACACATCCCAACACTTGCACCAGTTACCTAACCCAAGTCTGATTTTGAGGATTCTATTTTTGACACTGTCAGGAACCAGTCTAACGAAAGCCCAGGCACCACTGTCGCCCACTTCATGAAACAACTACACTGCCTTGTTGGAGAAATCCCAACATTTCAATAAACATGTTAGGCAAGGATTTATTTCCCACATCTTCAGGAGTTACATATCAAGTCTGAGAAAATATTTTCCTCTTGTGACGTCAACTAGAAGGAAATAAACTACAGTACACACTTTGTACTTTTCCATTAGTAATGAGAAGGTTCCAGCGTCGCATTCAAGATGTTTACAAGTTTTGTCCTAGAAAAACGCATTCGGATGTCAATACATGTACTTCACATTATATACAGAGCAGGAAAATTTTATATAAAAAATGAAAGTCTCCATTTGAAAAGTTTTGCGTGTTTGCATTTGAACAGAATGGAGTCATTGGTAAAGGGATGGATTTACAATCTGCATTCAGGGAGCATCTCGGAAGTTTGTAGTTTTTTTAGTGTTCCTTTCAAAACATAGAACATTTCTACCCTAGGTATTTTCATGGCATAGTTTCAAATCAACACGTAGAAACTTACCCATGCATGCTCTGCCAACGTACATTGGAAATGTTACGCATTCAATACACTGGTGCTCTGTCATTGACAATGCATTCAAAAATATGAAATTGAGGTTTGAAAGTGTCATACATATAAACGGATGATCTTATTTCCTGCTGAAAACTTTCTGACTATCAATGTGTCATTTTTTCTTGTACTCTTTACTTAGAATAAAAAAAATTACAATCACATTTGTGGCTACTTGCTACATGTAGTTACCCGCAACTCGTGTGCAGCGAAGAAAAACATCTTAGTGAAAGGGGAAAAATTGGTTTCGACTCAAAAAGACTTTGGTTGAAATCCACTGGGAGTGGTACTGAAATGAAAGACGTAACTCCACGGAGAGAGCGGCAGTGCTAACAACTGTCACAGCTGGTATGTTTTGGGCACGAACGCAAGCGCGGATTGGGGATACCCAAGCAAGCATTCATGCCACTGGTGAACACAATTTGTTCATTATTTTGTGATGTCAATCCACTGCTCATTCCCGAGAGGTTTAACGTATAAATCAGTCGGCCAAGCCTAGATATACAGAACACAATGACTATAAGGTATTCGAAAGCGGCTCCTAACGTTAACAGAACCACGCGATGCAGGACGTACACTTCACAAATGTTTGGGCGCGAGAAACATACGTATGCTTCATTACGCATGACATTAAACAGTGCACTTGCTCCCGTCAGGAGCGTCGAACTGCTCGGATTTCGTTGAGCCGCAAATTTTTCTCTTCCAATTTTGATGGCAGCAGTTTGAGTCTGACCAGTCACTTTGGAGATTCCCTTAGGCCTTAGTCAAGGCATTTCTGGCGACAATTTTAGTCTACCCATCTGAGAAATGTCACGCTTGAAAAAAGACTAGTGGGTTGGATTCACAGCCTGCCCGCACAGATGCCTCCAACTGTTTTTCTACAGTTATTGATTTAAGTAGTCTAAAGGTTCGCATGCAAATTCCGATAGACCCGTCAATTAATACACCTGACGGCCATCTGCATGAATTCTAATCATCTGTCAGATGTCACTGGTTCCCCTCCCCATTGAATGTTTTCACCATCTTGGTGGTCAAAGCGAGATGGAATCTTTTCGGTTATGGAAATTAAATATTGGCACCGAAATGGGTAGCCAATATCAAAAGAAAACTGCAAGCCCTCAAACTAAGTTGGCAAAGTTACCAGGCAGCGAATGAATTACACAATAGTCTTTTTCAAGCATCTTGTGTTGCACCAGACTTCAAGTCAACGATCCGATCCCAACAACTGTCTTGACTCGAGGCTGGGTCGTCCTGGATTATAAGGTACCAGGTTTTCTTCGTTTATGAAATGAACACTTCTCTCTGGTCGTTTCTGGTTTCAAGCCGAGATCTGGCACAGGAAAGTGACTACAAAAACAAAAAAAACCAGATTGCGTTGACTGTGTAAAGTTAATGAATAGGTCAGACAGGGCACTAAAACGACAGACGGATAAAATCTAGACTTGTAGTAACAAGAAAACCCATTAGGGCAGCAAGACAGGTTGTTGCGCTTCCAAAGGTTGCATTGTCAACATCTAAGAGTACTCATTATAACTCCGCCTGAATATGAATTATGCACAAAAGCTTGGTATGTAAATTAAACTGGGCTTTCATAAACATGAATATTAATTCTGGTTAACTTACAATCACTCTTAATTCTTTAAGGGCATGATTTTTGTCTTCACCAGTGAATTTCTGCGCCCTCTAAAAGCACTTGTTCCTGACTACACTAGACGTACTTGTTATTTAAACCCCAAGGAAATTTTGCAGTTAAAGTCCATATCAATGACAGGGTATAAACTGCACTTGTATCCACACAATTCAAATGGTTTTAAATATTCATTCACAGAGTACATGAACATAGCTTGGCTTGTATTAAGCTTGAACTGGCATGGTTTCTCTCTGAACCCCCCCAAAAAAATGCTGGATAATTTTCATTAAAATAGCATCTTGGTGTACATGTATTACAAGATTTATTCAAATTCAATTCATTTTTTAACTGAAGGAAGCCACACCCACAAGTGTTAAATATGCATAATCCAATTTACATTACATTAATATTCATAGAGAATGAAAGAATTCCTGCATGAACAAAATAAAAGCCTGCACCATTATCTGTTAATACACAGTTCTACTCATTTTCATACCTTACTTAATCTTCATTTCCTCGATACACACAACACTTTTTTCTTATAATAGAACAGCAAGAAATTGTATAAAGCCACCGCTGCCTGGCTGTATAAGGTACCCCTACTGGCAAGGCAGCAACCATGTTAAGCCTTAACCCCCCCGGTAATCCAATAGCCTGGCAACTACATGTACACAGCTTACTACAAAAAAAGTTATCTTCAATAAGTCTATCCAAGATTTCTCGTTTAAAGCGTTTTTCCTTTCAACGTACAAATATTAATATCGGTGAGTACTGAGTAAGAGAGAATTTGAAAAAATAGCAACTAACATTTTAATATTTTACACAATTATATAGACAGGCTTCTCACTAAAACGGTCAATGTTTGTTTCCCTCCATACAGTCTCTTTTCCGTGTAGTTTACTTGAGGATTAGCCACATGATTGGTCATGTGACCTGTAATGACTTATCAGATTTCAAACTGCCCGCCCCACATGAAGAAATGAGCCAATTTGGTATTCCAACAGTGCATGTCCAAACCGAAGGTCATTCGCGGACAGCGGTACGTACGCACCCTTTCCGTCTCACCATACGCCAACCCCCCTTCCCCACGCGCCCAAGCCTTCTTTCTTCTCAACTGAACTCATTCGTGTGAAATACCGAACTGGCTCACCGGCCCAATCCCTTGCTGAAAAGGTTTGTGTGCTTGGCAGGAAAGTGCAGCCGGCAACTTTTCAGAAGCGCAGACTCCTAACGGTGAACGCTTTGGCGAGTTTTGGGGAAAAATGGACTCCGATTGCATACCCCTCTTTGGGTCAAATGAATGGACTTCTCGGTGGAATTTGACGGTAGAAATTGTTAATGGCTTGAAAGAGGCAGTAACACAGTACACTACAAACTATACACGTCTACGAATGCAGCGTTACCGTGGAGTAAACCCACTTGGCATGCAGGACTTGGGTTAATCCCAGTGAAGTACTTTGAATATATTGTGGAAGACACTACTACTGACGGTTGTGAAGGCTCTTGGCTCCCGGGACCTATTGCAGACAGGCCCTTTTGTGCTTGGCAGATGTACAGTGGTTCCGATCACCATGATTCTCAACTTTAAAAGAACCTGGCTGTCGTTGCATCTCTTAAAGTTCGAAGTCCCTTCATTTTTCACCAACTTCATTTAATGTTACGAAAGAGCCACAGACGCGGACTAGCACAGGTGTTTCCACCGTTAGTCCAGCGGGATCCATCCAGTTTGCCTCTGGTGTGTACAGCACAGAGCTTGAGGCTCAAATTTCACGCAGATCTTCGACCAGGCAAGTCTTAGAGCTGTACGCCACAAACATTCCGATATGGTGGAGGAGTATCCTCAAAGGAGAGGCTGGCTTTTGGGGCTTGGTTTAACGTGCAGCAAATGAATCCCGTGATTTTGTTTGACCGGAACCGGAGACTGCTGAGGATATCGCTAGTACGAAGTAACATACCTGACCTTTCTAATGCAGTAACCAGTGCAAAGAGCCTTGGCAGGTTACTCTAGCTTTTTGCTTCAGTCAACCTCCAGGGCATTTAAGGTCAATCGGAGAATATATCACATTTAAAAGACATTAGTCATGACCTGTGAGTCAGAGGTCATGTTGTCCAATAGTCTGGAGCTCAAAGGGCCAAAGGTCGGACTAAAATGACCCTATAATCAGGATGATTCCATTTGATCGGGTTCAGGCCGAAAACGCTGCTAGTAGTGTATACAACATCGAGTGCTTCCCTGACCCAGAAAGGGTCAAAGGTCATATTAAATAACCTCTTCGGTGGGCACCAGCGGGTTCGGTATCTGCACTTGGGCGTAGAGGGGATCCTCAGGGATTTCTGGTGCCGGCGGCGGTGGCAACTCTGCCTCGCCATTGTCCTCCCCGGCTTCCAGACCGGCATTGGCGATGCCGAAGAGCTTCTCCGAGTGCTGCACCCACTGCTCGACAAAGGCTGAGAGCTGCGACTCGTTGGCCACGTCCTCCAAGCTCTTGAACTCCGGGTGGAGGAGCGTGGGCCACCAGCAGACTGTCAGGTTCTGGGCCGCCATCTTGTTGACCTCACTGTGGGAGCACACCCTGGGGAAAATTGAAACACCACAAGATGCTTGAACATACTGCGTGCTGATGACAAGATTATTCGAAGTGTATCCGAATTGGCGACTCCGAGCGCAGCCTTGGTACATGAATGGGTTTTTATTGGTATCAAGAATGAGTTGTAAGCAATGTAAGCCTTAGAAAAAAAAACTTGGTTGTCTGGACAACATTTTTAGTCATCATTGTGTTCAACTTGTAACAAATACTGTTTTCACTGTTAAAATATCAAGAAATTTAGAAGGCAGCAATGTAATTTAACTATCAGATGTGCTTTATTTCATGTAGCCTGGAGGAAAAATCTTCACGTCAAAGACAACAGTTATCCCACAGCAATCTTGTAGGAGACATTGGTATAACCAACGGGTCAGCTCCATGCAACTTTCAAGGTGCAAGTTATCTTGTCCTGAACTGTATGAGATATATTACGTGAAAATGAGCCCCACTGTCTGGTTCCCAGCGTACAGCGCAGGGTCGCTAACTCCACACTTGCCTACTGCAATGATGGCTAATCTTAGGGGGGGGTCATGCAGTCAGATAGTACTTCAGCATCTTTTTGATTGGACCCTATTGGCCTTCGAGCTAGACCAAGAGAGGGCCCTATGTCCTCAGCAACGAAGGCTCATTTGGTACTAACTGCGCATGGCTGGTTCACAAACGACTTGGAAACGCAAGCAAAGCAGTGGCACAGCTACCAACAAAATAAACACTGCCGACCAAAGCGGCTCTATTCAACCAATGAGCGGGTGCTTATGGTCGAGGTGGATACAGTGCGTAAGTTCACATCTACTGAGTGGTGCCACTGGATGACGATATTGACAAACAGGAATTGTCACCGACGAGGGGCTGGGTTAACTCATTTGGTAGAGTCCCGGTGCAATGATCTAGAGGTCGCAGGTTCAAATCCAACTCCCTTCCCTTTCTGTGTTTGTCTTCTTAACCCCTTCATGGCCGGATTATTTTGACCCCGACTGCTGGGCTGTGGTATGCCCTGAATGGAGGGCTTTGTCCAGCAGCAGGCCCCATTGAACCAGCAGCTGCATGGTGAATAGACTGTATGTGTGGTATGCACTAATGCTCACACAAAGGTGCGGTAGTAGCAGTCCTCCTTAGCGAAGGGGTTAATTATGGTAAAAAATGATATTACCTGGCAAAATGCTGCATGAGGAATCTAAGAATGGCTAGCCTGATGGGGGAAAGCTTGTTGAAGAATTCTGGCATCGCGTCGAGGAATTCCTCAGTACTTTTCCCTGCAGAGAGTCCAAAAAAAAAGAAAAAAAGAACACAATTGCTGGCAGTGCGTGTATGAGGGATCCCACAGAAATCTGAAAACCAACACGAACCCTCGCACCCACACAGCGTCTCTTTGCCTCAGAATACCAGACGGAGTGATGCATCAACAACAAAGAGCTAGATTGGGTCTTTCCAACGCATCCTCTTTCCACCATCCTCAGTGGTGGTGGCTCTGGCGACTTCCCACTTCTTTTCACAGAGCAGGCCACATATGTGTGCACGCTTTTTTGGATCCATCCTTGGAAAGAGCTGTTGCAGAGATGCCAACTTTTCAAAATGAAAAGTGTAATCCTTTTGCACTTCCAGTTTCGGTTTCCCGACCGACCCTAATTTTTTGGCGTGACCCAAAAAGTTTTCATAGGCAAATTAGAAAAAAAATTGAAAAAAAAAAAGTTTTAAAAAATGTTGTTGTCTTTTCTTTCAAAACAAACACCTGTCAACAACTTATTTACATGTAAAAACACTTGTATTTACCTGACTAACATAGTGCAAGTGTAAATTGTAATTAATTGTTCATTATATTTCCACATTTATTCTGGTAAGTTTTTATTTTAATCATTTTTGTGGCAATTTGTGGCAACTTTCGTCCCAGTCAATCTACTGACCCTATTTAATCGGTAGCAGAGCTATTTTTTCTTGGCCTAACTAATGTACTTCTCGGTGTTTGAAACCCACTTACATAATGCATTATTGCATGATGTGACAAGTACATGTACATGTACCATGCCAAAAGTGAGGCTTAAATCGACGTGTCAACATCAGCATTTTTTTCCCTCAAATAAACTGAAAGTCAAGACAATTAATTTGGGCAGTAAATTAAATTATTAACCATTCAAACTTGATCATTCCAACAGAAAATGGACTAAACCCAAAGGGCCTCTACAATTTGAACCAATGACATCATCAACACATATCCTTTCCCTTAATAACCATTACACAATGCAAGCCAGCTTGACCAAATTGTGTTTTGTTCTTTTGTGTCCACGAACCCACAAAATATGCAGAAGCTCGTAAGTAACACACGTGCCAACTGTACTCTGCTACTGGCAGGCTTCGACCATGGCCTTGCGCTTTAAAAGCCTTATTTCAGCGGTGGGGAATCGGATCGGTAAGCCCCCTAGAATCACTGAATTGTTCACCGACCTTTGAACATCTGAAGCAGCTCCGACTGCAGCCCGTGCGGTATGAGGGGATCGGGCAGGTTCTTGAAGAACGCCTTGACGGCAGACGCCACGGCGTGGCAGGATACCTCCATCGAGTAGATGGAAATATTCGGATCTGGCGGAAAGCAATAAAGCAAAACTGAGAAACTGCAACAATTTGATTAGGAATTTTACTCAGATGCTCCTTCTGTGGATGTTCTCGTTTGGGCTCGGTAAATCAGAAACGCAAAATCTTTTTTTATTTAGGCATTATGAATGGGGGAAATTAGACATTTAATAGGCAAAGTTTCATTTTTATCAAATCTTTTCCAAAACGAAACGAAAAAGAAAATGTTAGCCCTTCTCCCGTTACTTTTGAGGACAAGAACCCTGGAATTTTACTAGCTCTCTGGCAAAGACTACATGTATGAACCATAAGAAAATGTAGGTGCATTTTCAAAAGCCTTGAACTTTTCAAAAATTCATTAACTGGGCGGCTTTTTTTTTTTTAAGTTTTCATCTTTGTAAGGACTTTCGACACAGAAAGAAGAACATAATTTTTGTCTTCAGAGGACTGAAATCTGTGGGATTGCTTAGGGCTAGTTTGACCTCCAGCCCAGGGTCTTTTCGTCTTACCTTCCTTGAACTTTGTGGTGAGTAGATCACAGTCAGCTTGCTTTCCGGAGACGCGGTAAATACCTTCTTGTGTGAGTCCTGTACAGGGTCCCAACAAAGAAAGGAAAAAGATTACCATGATCCCTAACAGTTCCTTGATTGTACTTTAGACCCAATCGACAATCCAGGCCGCGACAACCGCCGTGCCTGAGCAAGAGCTCACAGGCTGTGAGAATCTGGGGGAAGTCGATGTGCCTGTGCATATAAAAATTGTGGAAATTTACAGACATGAAAATTGTCAACTGACTGTAATTAAATAGAAATGGAGCTACGGCTCCGTAAATGTTCCTAGAATATCTTGGCTTCCATTGGCATAAACAAGACCGTGATTGTTTTATGTCAACCACCCACAACTCAGACTGAGAGGCACCAGGGCTCAACCTACATGTTCAACCACTTGACACATCTCTTAGGGCAATTATGAACATGATGAAACAGGTGGCTTCGGCTTAGTCTTTGGCTTCACTGGTACCAGTCGGCATGGTCGGAGTCTCCTCAAATGGCTGAAACCAGCAAAGACTAAGCCTAAGCCACTTGTTTCGAACGAGTCCAACTTGGACACAGGGTCAAGTGTGTGTGAAAATGGCCTCACAGAAGAGCTTCAGTTGAGTATTTTGAAAGTGGCGTGGGGTTGGACTAGCGAGCTGCCGGAACCCACCTTCTTTATCGATGAACTCGATGCAGCGCTGGACAAACTTGGGCACGGGGTCGTCCTCACCCACGATATCCTCCAGGGCCTCACCCTTGGGCTTGGCGTCCAGGTACGGGGCATAGGCCGGCGCCTTCTTCTTGGCCTTCTTCTTAGACTGTTGCCGCTGCTGCTGGCGCTGCTGCTGCCGCTGCGCCTGTTTGGCGACAAAACGTGATCCGAGAAATGCGTAAGACAGATGAGCAAATACTGGGCCTCCTGCCAGCTGGCTCAAGGCACGAGAGCCAACATGCAAAAGTTGAACTGACATCATCTCAAGCGACTTTCCCTGCTACTACATGTATTTTCTGTTGCAGTCACGTTGAACGCTAAATCTTTGCAAGTCACTGCAAGGATTTACACTTCTCGCTCAACTCAAGCAAAAATGTCATCCTTACTTGGTTTCAATAGTTCATCCTCTTTCATGTTTTAAAGTATTGTAATCCTCACTTTCTGAAGGTTGTCAAAAAAAAAAGGCTGCACTATGTGCCAAATTCCAAGGTTTTCAAACACCATGCATGCAGATGACGTATCTTGCTAGCAGTACTATAGTTTGATTTTATAACACACCTCTTCCTATCCTGTTGGCTGAAATGGTCTGCAGGTTCGTTATATAAGCTACCGCATGAAGCTGTCAGCGTGAACAAGATGCACATCAAAGTATAGTGCTGATCAAGCAAGACTTGCGAAACCGTTGACTGGTTACAGCGCCCTCGATTATAAAAACCCTCAAAAGGTTTCTTTCCTTGTTTCATGTTTTGGACAGAGGTGTGTTACAAAAAACACGTGGACTGGCCAATTCGGTCGCCAGTGAAAGTGTATATCCCCCTCGGGGCAGCAAGTGACCAGAAGAGGGTCTTATTTCCCTCTGGAAGGATAATCCGACTTTGGTCAGTGACCCCCACGGCCAGTCCAAATGTGCATAGTGCAACATAAAGCAGCCATCACCCCACTACTGAACGACCTGCAATGTGGGCTACAGTGTCCCTACACCAGAGCAGAAGAACCAGTCTAGGCCGCCCATTCAACCATGCGGAAACAATATGACGATCAATATTTGCAGCGGTGACCGACAGGAAACCACTTGAGGGCAGAGACATATGTAACAATGCAGAGATACTTTGTGACATAGTAACACACAGGATGTTCATGCCCACATTTCCTTTGGCAAATTCTGTCAGTAGAGCTTGGTGATGCACACACATACACATTCCCTGTGCTTGAGTGATTCTCAAAGAGTTTTGTGCACACAGGGGCTAAGACTAGTCCACGCAAGTTGAGCGTGTGTGGAGCCAAAAGCAGCCGTGGGCCACGGCTGAGCCTTGTTGCAAATATCGCTTCCAAACACTGTTATCGAGTTTCAAGTACGCAACGATATGGAATGAAATATTGCACAAACCTTGAACACATGACCACGAATGGCTAGCACCTGTAAAGTCTAACTTTGCGAAGGACTACGGAACCATTCATTTCAAACAGGAAGAATTTTGGGCCAGAAGTAATACCATTCCTTGGATGAGTTTGTTGTGCGATAATACAAGTGGTTAAACCGTTGAGCGTTCTCCAAGTTTCTGGTGGTGGACTAGTACTTGTCTAGTTCCCTGATTGTTTTGTATGTATATATGACATCCCGAGAGTCTCTGGATGTGGACTGTTTGTGCTGAGCTTTGAATCGACTGCTGTATGTGGCCAGTCACAGTAAATATTGCTCTGTGGAAGAGCATGGAATTGTGACAAAATATGAGGTTGGGGGAGGAAAATTGAACACAAATAACGCTGGCATGTCTCTCGACAAACAATATTTGTGGTGCTTGACTAAATTTTTAAAAGTGGGCCTTTCTCAAAGGTTAAGTTTTTTCCAACCAAAAATCACACCATCTAGAAGTAGTTAAAACTGGATGCCTGGTGACCAGGAATATTGTGTTGGAATGAAAACTGGTCACGTGCGTTTTGAGCCATGTGCCAAGAAACCTCCGCGTCCGGCAGTTTGACGGCCCTGCAGCACTTCCATCCAAGTAAGGACGAGACTTGTCTGGTTCACACAGAGACACCGAGGGGCAAAAGGGAGCCACGGTTCTTTCGTTGACGCACATTACTCTGTAGTATCGCAGAGTAAAGTCAAAGTAAAGTCTTTACTGTGAGCGAGCAACAAACTGAAATACGGCGCAGTTTAGGTGGTGCCTAATTTTGATTAGTCGCAGAAACCCAACTCTGCAGCAGGAGGGAAAGGGGTGGGGGTGGGGTGTGGTGTGGTCTTGAGGGGGTGAAATGCTGATGCCGGTACTCAGCAGGGGTCAAACGGAGGGCCCAAATCGGTTTACCTTAACCCTCTTCTTATCGGCGGCCTGCTTTCGCTTTTCTTCCTTCTTGCGATTTTTCTCCTCCTCCCGAAGTTGCCGAGTTCGGACTTTGGGGTCGACCTGACAAAATCAACCAATCAAGGAAGACCAAAAGAAAAAAAAAAAAAAAGGACAGACGGGAAAAAAGAAACGGGGAAATAAAAGAGGGTTTGGGAGAGAACAAAACTTGCACAGAACAAAATGCGCTCTATTAAGTTAGTATCTTTTTAAAATTTCACATCACCTTGGCTGTGAATTCCTACAGAGCCATTTGTATACATCCATTTATGGTCCCAATCCAAACTTGGCCGTACCTCGTAGCTACTGAACTGCCTTCTTCCACAAAATATCTTCAGACTCCAAGCCAGCCCCTGCAATCTAAAGGCCGGTTCATACTTGGTGCGAAAGCGAACTCGAATGCGAAATGGTGACGTCAGATCATATATTCACATTGCAAATTCGTTAAAGTTTAACACACATTTCAACTTGGGCCTAATTTCGCCACGACTTTTTCGTGACATCAAATTTACTTCCTTTTCGCATCCGCCTGAAGTATGAACCGGCCTTAAGGTTGCAGTTCAGCTGTTAAGAATCGAGCCATTATCCCACACTAATTCTATGATTTTACTGTGCAATTCCGGGAAAATTATGAGTGGTCGTTGCAGCACATAAGCAAGCTGAAAGGTCTCCAGTTAAAAATTGGGTGCGGATAAACACAATCATTTGAGCACTGCAGATCGATGGTATCAAACTCAAACAACGCAACAGTACGAAAAAAAAATCCAATGCTAAACAGCTTTCAAAATTCATTTCAGCTCCTGTATTTGCCCGATACTATGCAACTTAATGCAACTGGAAAAGAGACTACAACAGTCACATTCCTTTCCAAACACTCTCCTTGGGATTAGCACTGATAATGGAATAAGTCTAGGCACCAGACATGATTTTGATCATATTCTCCCAATGCTCATATGATGCAAGATATGGGGCTGAGAGAGCCCCCCCGCCTTTGTGTTGGTCATTGTTTGATTGGAATCTCGGGAATTCTTGACAGACTTCTAGGGGGGATGTGTTAGGTTACAATAGTCTAGAGTGTGTATCGGGCAAGGTGTCCCAATGCTTGCCCAGTACCTGACTATGAAGTGTAGCAACAGGTGTTACTGTTTGATTCCCCAGAAACAAACAAGCTGTTGGGAGGCCAACATTTACCTGAAAATTCCCCTCGGTGCTACTTCTTCCTCACAAAAAAAGGAATTGAAAGCGGAAGTCAGAAAGGGAGTGTTCCAAAACGAAAATGACTGTGCAGAGTCTAACACCCTCCTTTACTGAAAACCACCACACAACCAACTAGATGCACACATACAGAAAACTCTCCCCTTTGCAGAGAGAATGGCATGATTCCGCTTACCCCTTCACTACCCGGCGAGAACACCACCTGGTCGTAGGTGCGGTCTTCCGTGTTCCCCTGGGGGAGGGGGCTGTTGTCGTTGAACTCGCCTGGGGGCACCAGGTCCCTGTTCTTGTTCTTCCTGCGGAAGCTGCCCCGCTTCTTCCGGTGGGCGTGGTCTCGGTCCGCCTCGGCGCTCCCTTTGCTGTCGCTATCGCTGCTCGTGTTTCCTGCACAGAGGACAACGATTTTTACCGCCGGTCAGTGCCAACCAAAAATTTGTCCTCGTCAACAGGTCTTGTTCCCAGCAGAAAAGATTTTGACTACCATGACAGATCTTTCAGAGAATTGTGAAAATCTCCTATACTTTTGTACACAGCAAGTGAGGGAAAAAAAGCTGAAATCCAAAACAAAAGAAACTGAAATCAGCTGAAAAGCTGAGAAATCTCACCCCTGATTTTTAGATCCGGTAGCCATGGCAATTAAAAAGGAAAAAGACCTCCCTCCCGTTGTCTACGTGTCCAGAAAGAGAAGGCAAAATAAGGCAGGGGGGTTCAAGGGTAAACACCCCTGAAAACGAACGCTACCTTTTGGCAGTTGCTTCTCAAACTCATTGACGACCTTGCCAAAATTGCTCTTATTGACGGTGGCGTAGACAGCTTCCTCATCCCCGTCGTCCGCAGCATGAACCCTGTGACCTCGTTGTCTCTGGTGTTAAAGGAAGAAGAAAACTTGACGTAAAGTCAAAATAAGACTGAGAGCAATTGATTTAGGTGCTCGAGCAAAGTCTAGCCCAGTGAGAGGTGCAGAACACAACAGATGGGTAAAAAACTCCACCTGGCTTCGGAGAGTTCTATTGAAAACCCGGTAAGTTCTGGATATCAATAGGTTATAGACAATCAATTTTTGCCTATTCAATTATCCTTTTCTAGGGCCTTTTACTGTGAAAAAGGGTGCATGGTCAGTCCCACTTTGCAATCAAGAAAGAACTATGGGTTCAGAAAATGTTCACGACTACGTCCAAATTTTTGTATCAAAAAGGTTTCCAGCATCAATTTCACACGCCAAGTTTAATAAAAGCTTTTTTTTTCTCCCTTAAGAAAACCTGTATCTGCATCACGCATGCAAAGCCCAACTGTAGTCTAAAGAACAAAATTTAAGCAATGATTACGTTCTTGTTTTTCTTAATACCTAGCGCCAATTTCAGGATGATGGTACAGCAAAAAAATTTATTCTCTTAGCAAGTTGGCATGCAAGGCAAAAGCCGGCCAAATCAATCTCAACTGTTTGACAATTTTGCTTCTTTCAGCTAACTGTTACTATGGTCATCATCAATCTCATCAAGAAAAAAAAAAAGCAACGGAAACTCTCTTACTTTTTTTCTGCTTGCAGCCACGTTTTTCACCCTTCTTTAAATAACAAAATGTGTCTTGGCTCATAATAGGAACTCACATCGGGTGCAAACAGGGTTTAACAATGGGCAAGTATGGGTGGAAAATATAGTTTTGACCACAGTCACACTTGAAAAAAGCTGGCCGAAATGTTACAAATGCTGTTGACAAAGGTCTCACAGCATGCTGATGGTGACATCTTGTACAGTAATTTTCATGTGAATGGTTCCCTCCTTACTGATAAATGAAATCGGCTGCTAATAACCGGCGGTGCGACCGTGGGTCTCATTCCAAACAGTTGACTATAAAACCCAAACTCTCCATTGTTCGGGCAGAGTGGTTAAAACAGTCATTGCCCATACTTGCCCAATGTTGTATTTAAAATTTTCCCCCTGAAGTGTCATAACAAAGCACTCTGGTAGTGATGGAGTACATTACATGCACTACTCCCTTTTTCTGCTCAGCAAAATTGTGAGCCAACCCAACAAAGGGTGCTTGAAGTTGTGAGAGAGACTTTTCGGTGAAACCTTCTTAGAAGATTTGCACAAAATATGTTATCAGGTACCCTTAAAACTTTTCACACCAATCTCTTCCCATCACGATGCCAAAGTGGGAGCTAACATCGAAACTGAGGGCCAAGTCTACATATTCATAGGGCTGGTTCATACTTCAGGAAAACCAAAAAACGAAGTGAATTTGACGTTGCAATTTCGCTGGTAGTGAAATCCACTCGAGCTGAAATGTGTTCACACTTGGCGAATTAGCGGTGCGGAATTTTAATCTGACCTTGCAAATTTGCATCCATTTTCACTTTCCCTCAAAGTATGAACCGGCCGTAATGCAAACCAGTGCAAATTATTGAAAGACCAAATGGCCTTGAGGATTTTTGAACTTTTTTGTTGGAGCAGGTCACATATAAGATTGACCTGACTGACCATGAAGAAAGCACCATTCCTTGAACCAAATTTAACCAAACTTGACCACTGAATGAGAACATTGTTTGCCGCCAAATTCTTCACTTGTTAATATACTGCAACAACTATCATCCAGCACAACTGCTTCGTAAACAGTTCAAAACCAATGAATTTTTGATCCAAATGGGAAGGTTGAGTTTGTCTTTAATATACACAAATCATAAACCACACCAAGGAAAATACTCTTAAAACTTCTCATGAAATCAGGGGTCCACTGGCCAGGCAATAATTCCAAAACCATCCCAAAGTTGAAGAATGAATACCAGTGTGTTAGTTGAGACCTCTTTACGACCATCACAAGACCATTTTATGACTAACCCAAGATCCAAGTCTGAATTCAAATCACATGCTATTTGAATGAACTGAACAAAACCATTCCACTGTCATTGCTCATCCTGCTTCGTATGACTGGCCTGTGACTAGTCGTGTCTAGTCTTGTGTCTATATAGTCTTGTGATTGGTCTCGAGACTGGTCTTGTGTCTGGTCTTGTGTCTAGTCTTGTGTCTAGTCTTGTGACTGGTCTTGTGTCTGGTCTTGTGTCTGGTCTTGTGTCTGGTCGTGTGTCTGGTACTGTGACAGGTCTTATGTCTGATTTTGTGACTGATCATGTGACTGGTCTTACGATGGTCTTGTGTCTGGCCTTGTGACTATTCTTGATTAGACAACACTGATGTAGACTCAGTGTGCTTGAACAAAATCTAAAAGACCACATCAAATGTACTTATAAAGACTATTTCTACAAAAAGACAAGAAACAAACGATGTAAAAACCACCACCAACAGTTCCAAGGGAAACACAGTTGACAAGGGGATTAAAATGAAGAGGTAAGGTCACTATTGTACCATACAGGGGAGTAACGTGAGGGCTGTCGCATGTGAGATTCTGTATTAAATGCTTGTCGTGTACTGGCTTTGGGTGTATTCGAATGACATCAAAATACCATGTGATCACACAATTTCCCAAACACTGGCAGCCGTTGCCGCTGCTAAGCATCTGGTCAGGGACCGTAAATTGTACAGTGCACGTTGTGAAGAACACAGTGAAGCTCATTATCACGAAAATAACTGAAATCTCTCACAAACATGATAAAGGGGACAATGGTCACCAACTGTGTCACATACGGTTGTCATTACCGACTTAATTCAGTACTGGGTGCTGGCCCCAGATTTTCCCAAAACACTGTGGTCATTTTATCAAAGCTACCTTATGAAGGTTCTCTGCTACTCTTAACACAAGTGCTCTGCGAAGTTCTCTGGCCCTGGGTTTGAATCCCACCAAAGCCAGCATGTGTATTCGGTTTTCAGCCCCTCATGATTTTGTGGTTCTGATCCAGAACACTCTTGGATTTTTCCTTGCCTTCTGCCTCTATGGCCTGGGTTCGAATCCCACCCAGGACAACACGTAAACAGGGTTTGCAGTCCTACACGACTCCATGGGTTCACCGAGAATACTCATCGGGGAGTTTTCTTCCCATCTGTAAAACTGTACTGAGTTTCTTCTGTCTCCTCTCTACAGGGTTTTCCAAGCTAAATGTACATGTACAGCGCCCCGAGCACTTCTGAGGAATCCTTGGTGTCATTCCCAGAAATGATGAAGAATCAAAGTATTAACACCAAAAGTGGATAAAAGACACCAACGTTGCAAGAGCTGCCACACGTAGGAGTCTCAAAGTCTATGCAACATGACTTATTGGTACACTGTTACAAATATCAGAATATTTGCCCCGAGCTGAAGTGCACCCCCAATCGGCAAAATAAAGACGGGTGATTACAAGCGGGTTCTTGCACGCGTTCTGCGTGTACGCAAAGACCATACAAGCCGGAATAAATTAGTTACGCGTACTCGGCGTGCTCCATGTCACGCGCGCATATACTCGCACCTCCTGGCATGCGTATGCGGTGAGTACCCAAAAAACGCCCTCTTTTGTTCTACTCGGAGCAGACAAGATATTCAACAAGAATCAGTCATTCATGTTCAAGCAAACTACGCGTACACCACACCTTTCTATTCACATTGAAATGTGCAGATGTAAATTCACTGCACACAAGGCGAGCAATAAACTAGTCTTGGAATAAAGGCTTGGCCTGTAGTAAAGGCCTTGGTAACGGATCTACAGTACACAGCATGGTTGGTTGCCATGGATCGACCAATCAGGACCAAAGATTCTGGTTTGATTCGAAAAATATTCAGTTACCCTATAGAGTACCAAAGCCCAACGTTACTTGGGACGGGAAGTGTAGAGCAAACATGGTTCGTGTGCTGGTTTTCACGCCTCTTACAACTCTGAGCGTGACTGATTTGCTTCAGTACTCTATACCATGGGTTGTCGGTAGGATTCACAAGTTCACTTTCTTAATTTTTTTTTTTACTTTTCAACAAACTGTGCAAACACCTGTTTTCAGATTAGTGGTTGAAAACTGTTGACAAACCACAAACTCACCATCGGATTTAAAAACACAACGAAAATCACTGCTAGAGACACCACCTTCCGAAGTCAAAGAAAATATTCTGTTTTTTTACACGTAAGGGACCGAATCGTTCAGTTTAATGGTTAGAAATGAGCACTGCTTGCCCATCACCAATGCAAAGCATCCGTTGCAAAATTAAAAAAAAAAAACTACGGCAGTTGCTGCAAAAGCCAACTCTCAGTAGGTTAGACCCATGAAAAAAAAGGAAGCATGAAATTGCTTGTAGTAGTAAACTAAAGCGTGATTGTTAATGGTTGCAGTGTTAGAACTAAAAGAGATTAGTAATGGCAACTAAGACGGTTAGTTTGCTTTTGTTTTCATGGTTGTGGAAATAAGCTGTGTTAGATGAGGGTCTGCCCACAATATTAACAAAAGGATGTTTGTATATCACTCAGACGATCACAGGCAACATGTCTTTTTTCCCTTTTACATCTTTGGATCGTCTGTCAACTTGTACTTTTCAGGAATTCTGATGCCATGTCTTGATTGCTTGCTCAGTTTTACCCACAATCCCTTGTGTGTCCATCATAACATTCTGTGATGTCAATCTTGGTTGATATCCCAGACACGTGCATCAATCCTAAAGTTCACAGAACACATGGCCAATCAGCCGTCTCAAAATTCCTCACATTTATTGACCAGATGCCAATGCCACATCACAATTTTGTTTACCGTTTCCAAAGTGCAGTTCCTAACTTTTTGGGTTTTGTTTCATTGGGTACGCAACTTGATTTTACAAGATTCAGTGGTGGTACTTTTGTTTTTAAACAATCAATTTTTTTTTGAGGCACTAAAATCTGGAAACTCAGCTGTGCAACAAATGTCTATCCTCTTATCTTGTTTTACGAAAATTAAAAAAGTAAAAGATTTAGTGCGAAACTGTTCAAGAAAGATACTGCCTTTCGGAAGCGTGGGAACCGATCCATCTTGTGCTCTTGTAAACGGGGGCACTTTTAAATAACACAAAATTACCAGCCTAAAACAATAATCACGTTGTAATTATGGGCATCCTTTTGTTAATAATGCATCCTTTTATAGTCAGGTAACTCTACAAGCCAGCACAACCCTTTTTCTTTGCTATTTCTTTCTTTTTTTTTTTTTCTTCCTTGTTTTGGCTGCAACCTACCATCCCTCTGGCATGAGCGTCCTGCGAGTTGCCATGTTCCCCAACACCAAAGGCGTGCTTTAGCGCCTCCACCGGGCTCGAGAACACCCCCTTTTCGGGCGTGGCCAAAGGCGCCCGGGGGGCGTGCCCGTGCCTGCCTGGGGCCGTCGTGGCGTTGGCGGTGAAGGGGAGGTGGTTAGGTCGGACCAATCCAGCTCCGCCCCCCAGGTGGGGGTCTCGCGGTTTGCTAAGTTTGTCGACAACTTGTTGGTAATGAGCCATGTTCAGCTTTAATACCGGGACAGAGCAGGAAGGAAGCAAACAGTTTTTCACAGAAATCAACTTTTTTGTTGGTTACACTTAAATAAAAACAAGAAAACAACAATAAAAACAAGAAAATAAAACTGCCCTTTTTAACACTGGACTTGCTACTGAATATTCTGTTGACCATTTTCATGACTATTGTGAGGCTTTTGCCATGGCCAACTCCTCTGCTTTGATGAATTAGTTCATGTGATGGACTATGTTCAAATGCGTGATGTGCACTCGATGTAGAAGAAATAAAAATGCTCTGTGCAGTCAGTTAAGTTTTTGTTTGTCTCTGCACTGAAGTTCAATATTCAGGGTCGTACTGTTGGCATTTATGAAGGACAGCAGCTTTTGAACTGTCACGCGAGTTTCATGACTTCTCTCAGAATCTCTCAAATAAAACTGAAGTTTCTCTGGAACAACGTGATGATAAAAGTTTGGGGGCCCGAGGTAAGTCGTATCAATCTGATTCTCTCCAGTAAACAAGAACATGTTTTTCACTCTTCCATTTTACAAAAAATCCGGAAAAACAGAAGAAATGGAACGCAAAATACTAAGGAGATATCGCAAACAAATGAAGAATATATGTCTACACCAGGCATGTTTATGAGAGCTTAAATACAACAAGCACATTTTCCTCAAACTTTCCCGAGCCAAGTAAACCAAATTAGTAGAACTGAAAAACAAACGCAGAGTAAATAATAAACCGGTTACTTGGACGGCCTCCACCTACATGTAGCAAGCCCGGTTAGTCAAACCATGAGCCACGCTTGAACTTGGATAACATAAACCGTTCACAGCTAGTTTACACAGACCCGTTTCCTTCATTCCAAAAACACCAAAACCTCAGTCCTTAAAAAATCTAGTGAACACGGAAAGGTTACTGAAAAGAAAAGGATGGTCCCATCTTTGAGTACGATGCATTGATACAGAACTTCAGAGTGTACAATCACAAATGTAGAATTTTCCTGAATTCTATGGAAAGCCCCAAGAATATTTCGGCCCATGTGATCTACAAAAGATGGAAACTATTTTGCCAGCTGTTTTTTAAAATAAAAAATACTATTGGTCTTCCCGCCGTAAAGGTGCTTCAAAATGAACAAATAGCAAGCCTTTTTTAAGGATTAATTTTGGAAATCAAATTCACTGGTAAGTTTAAGATTATGGCAATCAAGGACAATTAGGTATAGAAGACCAAACGTTGACTTTGCTATTTTTTTTTCAACGGTGCCTAAGTTCAGTATGTGAAGACAAGAATATCTGTCGTGAGAGCACCACACTTTCACTTTTTCTCTCACGATGAAGGAGTCCTACATGGTTCTAAATGCCATGGACAGTATATTAGATGCTATTTGTCAACTATCAAATTTGAAAATGCTCAACTTTTGAGTCAAAAATAGTTGACAGGCTTTGGAATATAATGTTTTGGCGATGACACCGTGCTTGCTTCCCTCCCCTTGACTGACAAACCACCAGTGAACTCTTCTGGCGCTTTTATTCTTTACCGGCATTAGTAAGAGCGTATAGCGTGTTTGGAGTGACACCGAGGCCAACTTACCGGTTTGGGTGGGACGGCCGGTTTGGGGCGGGCCGTGGGCATGCCCTCTGCTGAATCGTAGATGGGGTTGCGGACCATATGGTCACCTGAGTGGACATCAAAGAGTTGTGTGGAAGCATAGTGAGCAGAACCTTGGGTTGAGAAAGGACAAAGTTCAAAACCATAACAGCCAGAGGCCCGGGGATAGTGTACAACATAAAAAGACAGTATAGTTCTTAAGAATACAGGTGCAGTAGGTTACACACTGGCGCTCCTCTCTAATTTCCTGAAATGAATAACAAAAAAGGGCAGATCGGGGGGGGGGGCTTAACGGGGCTTGGCCTTTTCCAAAGCTAATGAAAGGCAGTTTTGTTTTGGTCAAATCTCCTCTTTCTTCCTTCCTCAATCTTGTAAAAAGGACCAAGATGTAGCCTGGACCCTCGGAAAGCCTCAAAGGCCATGATTTCCAAAATGTGGGCCCTAATAAATAATTTGGCCTCCCCCCAAAGAGGTTTGGTACTGCATCTGCCCTTGCTGAGCGTATTTCTTTTCATCGAACGGGATGGCAAGCACTTCGCAGGTCACGCTGCCCATTTATATTCAGAAAAGGAGAGAGGCACATGAGATAAAACAACCTGCCCAAGGACACAACATACGTCCAGTAGCTGGATGAATGAGAGAAACACACGTTATAAATCCTTTCATGTTATTGTGATTTCAATCATAGGCACAACCGTTTGCATTGCCACGGCCTCCACAAACTTCTTACCATTCCGCGGCCCACTTGTGTCATAAATGATGTTATCCATCATTCCTGTAAAGAAGAAACCAGAAACCGATTTATATTCCATTGTCTGAGGGGAAAGAAGGAGGAAAATGAAAATGACCGACAGAGGAGAATTGCCGATACTGTGACCACAACACGCCAACCAAGCCAGATTATCCAATGGGCACAGTAGGCAACAAACCTCAGGCCTTCAAAAAGTTCAGGGGCCTTGGAGAAAGTTTGAGTGTTGTCAAAATCACTGCAAGTACACCACTAGCACAGAAATCCATGCCTACATGTACTCAAGAAACCTTTCAGTGTCTCTGTATTTTCGATAATCAGGAAACAAGCAGGGACAGGATCTTGTCTAGAGCCGGAAATAAGATCAGAAAAGCCTGAATGCACCTTGCTAACTGGATCTACATTTTCTGGCCTGAAAACAAGGCTATTGTTTGGGAACTAGTATCCTGGCTTCATACTAGGTGCAAGGCCCGGTCACAAGCAAGCATTATGATAAAGGCCTATGGAACCCTGGTGCCTCGGGCCCATGGAACTCTTAATCTGGCCTCGATGGCGAGAAAATCAACCAATACAAATCAAATGCAGTGGTTTTATTTTGCTTCCTGGTTAACCAATCCGGCGATGAACATGCAGGAGCGTCCATCCCTACAAATTAAAACCTACGGCTGTAAGACGCCAATACCATTTCTCGACAAATCAATGCTACGTAGGCTGCTCAATGGAGAGGCTTTGAGAACAAAATCAAAACTTAATACAGGCTGCATAAGCTAGCAATTTGACACACGAAACTACTGCAGTGGGAGAATTATCCAGAGTTGCTAAAAAACACCTAATTGCCGAGCACACAATGGTACGTGTAATTGTTTTAATAAGGCCACACTTCAGTTACTTTTAGGATTAAGTGACACTGTCAGTTTTCAGCCCAAATGGGAAAAAAAAACAAGTCAAAAAAAATGATTACTCCACAAGCATGTTGGGGAAAAAATTGAAACAATGAAATGAACAGTTTGCATCCTTTTTCCCTTAGTTTCAGCTACTTGGAGGTGTCGCTAGCATTCAATTAGTCTCCCTGTTTTACCAAACTACCGAGCTGGGGTGAGATCGGACACAAAATGAAATATCCAGAAAATAATCTCCGGAGGTCTAGGGGGCCGAACAGCGGTGTGGGGCCAAACGGTATACACTTGGCATATGGCACACCCCTTGTCTCCCATATGAACACCTTTATAATACGGACGATTCACGAAAGTGCACCTCCGAGAGTTTGCAACACGTTGGCCAATCACAATGTGCGAAATCTGTCGACCCAATACACGCACTTGGAAAGGATTGACAGATTTCGTGTGCTGTGATTGGCCAATGCAATGCAAACTCATGGAGGCCCACTGCTGTGAATCGCCCGTAGAAAGATTTTAAAAAACAGAAAGACTGTTTGAAAAGCAATGACATCAGGAAAATCTTGATTAAAAAAAATCTCAAAATCACGAAAACAAAAAACAGGCGAATTTCACCCCTGACTGAGAGTACCATTGACCTCAATTTGGATGTGAACTTTGTTTAATTTTTGATTCAGTCCTCCAACACTGCCAAGTTCCTTTTTCGTTTTGTTACATAATCCGCCAAGTAAGAAAAATGTGGCTTATTAACAAACTTAACAGCCGCAGTTTAACGAAAACTATGAATCTGGCTCAATTTTCGACCAACAAAGAAATTGGCTAAGACAATATCTACAGCATTACGACTCCATAAAGTTGCATTCCGATGAAAAAATAAACTTAACAAGCAGTACATGTATAGAAACAAAAAGACTACATTACAGCATTTCTACGGAGACAAAAAATACGTTTTTCGCTTCAAGGGGATGATTTCATCCATTACGAGGTTTAGCTGCGGGTGAAAATATTCCGACCCTATCTGAGAGAAACGAGGAAGAAAGACCAAGTTTGACAAGCAACCATTTCAGAGCCACTGGCCAAATTGCCCGGCAACCCGTGCCTGAAATGTGTTCTGGGTACCAGGCAAAATGAATTATTCGCAAATGGTCAACATCAAACTTGGCCCGAGGTGTTTCAGTCAGATTTGGATAATCTCATTTCATACTTCGATGAAAGCATCAAATTAAAAGACCAACGGTCCAATATTAAAGACATTCCTCCCCCTTCAACCTATGACCACACCCCTGATTTTCTCCTCTCACCTCACTTCAAATATCAATAAAAATCAATGACAGAGTTTAAAAAATAAAAGGCCATCAATAAAATACAGAAAGCTGAAATGGTTTCCATTTTTTCCCCACAAACTGAGCTCTTTTCCTTGAATCTGTGGCTCGAGTGAAGCAACTACATGTACAAGTACTCTGTCAAAAGAAAGCAGCGTTAGTACACGGCAGACTGGCCTTTAAAATGTAAAAGCCAATATGAAATGAAAAACTGCATGTGTGCGTGGGACTGTTTCCCTCCTGTTAAAAAAAAATGAATGAGTTAGCAAACATGAATATTGAGTCGTCGCTGTTCTTCGCATCTGTTCAAGTACACTGATCTTATATTCATTTTCATTGTTGGTGCATCCTATAGGATTAGAGGTTGTCATTCCTAATTGTGAATAGCCAAATGTTGGAGTGGTGACAAATTTTGGGGGCTTGTCCAGGAATTGAAAATGTATGTTCATGAATTTCAAGTAGAGATCCAATGTAAACTGGACAGCAAAAGAAACTCGCCACTTCTGTCAAAGGCCACACATAAAAATTCACTCCATAGAAATAAAAAAATTTTGTACACAGGTATGCTGCAATACCCCTTACTAATCACATGCCCAAAAGCAAGTGATTATCTTTATAACAAAGAAGAAATTGACATGCACAGCAATTTGGTTACTGAATCAAAAGTCACAGAATGTAACAGAATGAGCCTTAAGTTTTGCGCAGAAATCAACGTCACAGGACAAAATAAAGAAGTCACAATCATTACTTTTCAATAACGTGTGTGCATAGTCTGTAAGGATGGCATCCCTATACAGAAACCACTCATGCGCACCATTTTGACAAAACAGCTGTTCACTTTGTCATTGGTTGTTTAAAATGTTTTCCATTCATGGGTCATTTTAGCTTGGTGGAGAGTGCTTTTGTGAGTGACGTTTAATTCAGTAACCAAGTTCCTGTGCATGTCAATTTCTTCTTTGTTATAAAGATAATCACTTGCTTTTGGGCATGTGATTAGTAAGGGGTATTTGCAGCATACCTGTGTACAAACATTTTTTATTTCTATGGAGTGATTTTTTTTATGTGTGGCCTTTGACAGAAGTGGCAAGTTTCCTTTGCTGTCCAGTGTACATGTAATATTCAACGTGCGGCACAGCATGACAGAAATTTTCGGCACAAAAACATATCAAAGCAAATGCTAAAACACAAACCAAACAAAAACCAAGAAAGTAAAACAAAATTTAAAAAAAACAACAAAAAATAAACAATGACCCAACCACAAAAACAGCACAATGTCTAAATCCTTTTAACCTATTTCCAGCATCAATGAAAAATGGTAGCAAACCCACCCTGAAGTATCCTTACACCCCAGGATATCTAATGCTTGCATGGACAGCCAAACGCTCAAACAATGAAAAAAAAAAGTCCAAAACTAACAGCATAAAAAAGACAAACCATGAAACTGAACACAAATTTGAAATGGAGCTAGAGTCAATAGACCAGCAGCTTCTGCTGAGGGGAGAACCAAACTGGAAGAGAGACCACTATTTGCATTGCTGACATCTTTGGTCAGACACCTTGAAGCACGGTCTTGAAGTGTACAGGTTTAACACAGCATCAGTCTAATTTGCAGCCTTGGCAACACTCCAAGTTTGATGGAATTATGAAAAAAGTAATCAACAAACCAAACAAAGCAGTTTATGAGCATGACAGATGACAAAAAACTAGAAAAGGCTTTCGCTTGTGACCACCGGTTTCAGCGAATACCGCTGGTACAGACTGATACACTATAACAAGTTTTCAGAACAGCACGCAAGGGATTGTGGGTAACTTGGCCAGCACGACATCGAAGAGACGATCTCTTCAGTTAGGAAAATTTTTCCCCATGCACATTGGGTCAATAAACAGATGCGCAATCCTCACAAAAACAAGTTGTGGAAGAGCAGCTTGCATTAGATTAATTTATGCATTTCTGCCGACCAATCAGGGCTAACCATTTGCCCTTATACCATGCTCCCCTGCAACAAGGACCAATGAGGGTGCTCAAATAATCAGCCTGCACCAACGGTTGGTGGGCACCAGGTACAAGCCAAACCGAGATCCACCTTGCTCGTCCTCAGCCTCTGAGCTGCGCGTGGACGAGGAACGGCTCAGGCTGCGGCTCAGGCTACGATGCTTACGCCTCCCTGTTAGGAAGAAACATTGGAATTCAATCATCAATAACCAGGTCATTCATGAACACCGCAGGGCATATTTTGCAGGTTCCTTCAGGCAAGTGCGTACCCACGAGCTGAAAAAGAAGATAACAATTTAGCATCTTGAAGAGCCTGTAACAATCAAAATCAAAGCGATGAAAATTAAAGCACTAAAGCTTCGTCCTTTGGAGTTAATCTTCTACAGCCTTTATTCTGCGCACTCTGTGTTAGTTTGAAAAGGTTAACAGCATGACTTTTCTATCATGCATACTTGGCTGCTTTCAAACCATGTGTCACTGCCCGAGTATTGAGGTGAAAGGAGTGGTTTTTATCTGATTTGTTTCAGGAGTCTGTGACTTGCAAGCAGATGACAGGCGATTCATTTGCAATGGGCATGCTGCAGCACCTCTGTCATGGAGAAGATCTCGATCTAGCTTCAACTATTGAAACAAAATGAATACAACTAAAGACATGGCTTTCAACATGTTGACTGCACACGAGTACACTCGTAGTAACAGGTGTCCTGGATTCTGCCAGAGTATACTCATAGGAAATAAGAGACCTTTGGATAGTAAACGGGCATCACCGAGGACACAAAAGTACGCTGCAGGCATGGGGGGGCATGCATCTATAGAATGCTCATGTTCAAACAGACACCTAAAACTATTTGGTGCACATGCATGCAACTCTTGGCAAACGGGAACGCCCCGTGAAATTATGCGCAACAGTCAACATGTCAAAGCGAGTCATGGAGTATCTTGAATACTTGTGAGTCATAGACAAATGTCAAGTTCACTGGAAGGACAGTGGCACTGTGAAACACAAATGAAAGGGATGTCATTAAGGGTACACATATTGTGATGTACATGTATCAGCATGCGCCTGTTACCATCGAGTTTAAACTGCCAAACCACAATTTCAAAACAGAATTCCATCTGTGAAATAAAATTTCATGCAAACTTCAGGACAAGATTGTTTTCTTTACAATGCCACAGAATTTATCAAAATGCCTCTACAGAGTGAAAAGTGCGCACAACTGCCACATTGTTGAACTTTCAGCTCTACCCATAACATAACATAACATAAGGAAATTGGTTAGAGTTACAATATAATCTTTTTAATAAAGCAAGGTTGACATAGAGATCTTTCATGTGTTTCTCTGAGGTAACAGATTTTTGAGGAGTCAGGCGGGCAGAGTGGTACTACCCTCACCCCAACGTACATGTACCTCCGTGGCCCATGTCCAAATCCCACCCAGGCCAACAAGTGTCCTCTATTTTCAGGCCTACCTTTTACGCTATTCATTTCCCAACACTTTCATTTCAGATTTTCCTGAGCCCACTTAAAAAATGCAAATTTCTTCTTTTTCTCTGTCTGTAAGGTTATAACCGAGTCCTCCAGGCTAACAAGCGGGTGCAATTTTCAGCAGGAAAAAATTATTATAAAACAAACAGTTTTCTTCAGCGACTACTCCACGATCGTGCAAATCCTGCCGGGCAAAAACAGAATTCAAACCTATACCATACAACTACACACACCTGTTTCAGCCAAATATAACACGTGTCTTCATCACCGCAAAGAAAAATGCATGTAAGTACTACACCCTGCTCCTATAAAACCCTTCACGTGGTGAACTTTGTCATTTTAGTACATACCAACTTCAAATTAATCTGGACACTGCCCTGTTTTCTAAACCGTTTAATTTGTGATTCCAGACAATCTAGATTCATGTTGTAGACAACATAGAATCATAAGTGGAATCTATCTGAAGACAAGAGCATCTCCATTACAATTGGAAATTTATACGCACCCAAATGACAAAGCTCATCATGTGAAGGGTTTTTGCAGACCGCATAACACGTTGGCTAATGCAGTCATTGGGAACAGCTTTCCACAAACAAAAACACTTTCACAGCCGTAGTGGCATATACATACGAGGGAACAGGTCATGGGTGCTTTCTTTGAGAACTATTCAGCAATGCAGGGTTTTGTTAGAGCTTTTTTTTTCCTTTTAGATTCTACCTTCTTCTGATGATGCACGACTGGGGTCTTCCTGCGATCTACGCTTGACCTCTGTTTTGCAACGACGACGAAAAGAATCTGAGAAATCCAACGGTTTAGTGAAGCGGGTTAGTAGAACAAGTTCACCTGGGGGCGATCCCATTGCAGGTCAAAGGTCAAAGAGCTGCTAAAGCAGAACGTGATGATGTTAAGCAGAACCGTTTGCTAATTGTTGTGTCCAAGCTCGGACTTTGGAAATTGACGCCAACACTTAAATGGACTGAAACCGTTACCAAAGTGTTGCTATTGGCATATTTCTACAAATATACACATCTACAGCCTAGACCAAACATTTTATAACTAACTGTCAGCGGTTTTCTTCAACTGTGCAGATTATTCCACACTGTCAACATCTCACAGATAACCATGCACGAGGCACGTCAGACGGTACAATTAGCATATGCAATCGTGGAACAGGACTCATTCAAATGTATTTGCCCAACGTACTGCACTTGATACCGCTCAATATTTTAAACTCGGTTATTTTGTGTGTCACTCAAGGCATTTCACACAAAAAAAGTTCTGCATCATCCTGTTTAGCAGCCCTTTAAGCTGACCTCGAACCAAAGCAGAGCTAAATGGGCTTTGAGCACAGATCTAAACTGCAGTGAGTGGTCAAAAATGTGCATAGGTTGCTGTCGCCAAAGGGCACCCGAATGGCACTTTTGGAGAGTGCACTCGCTTGGGGAGGGCAGGGGTGCTTTCTCCGTGCGTCAAAATGGCCCAGTATCGAAATGAAAATTGGCAGTGCCATGTTTTAAATTACTCAGGCAAATGCATGCATGTGATGATGATCTACATGTACATGTACTTGGCTCTGATGGGATCGAAAAGCGCCCTCTGCCATCTATGCACAAAGCCCATGCCCACGGCAACGGCAAAAAGGTGTAAGAATACAACTCCATGGAACGTGGAACATAGAAAACGGGCGGCACTTTCTTCACGTTTTGGAAAGTTCTTCAACCGGCATGACTCAGGACTCGGACTGGAACTGCATGACTCAAGGCTCAGACTCAAGAGTCTGGCGACTCAAGTAGTTTGTAAACATGCAGCATCTACCCTGTGTGAGTGAACAAGGGTCACGAATTTTTGAACATCCATTTTTCGCTTGTGTACAAAACACACTTTCCTCTGACCACTAACCTGACCCAAAAGCGGTGCAAGAACTGTTAAAAAAAAAATTCAAGTTCACGAGAGCTTAAACAAACTGCCCTTGTAAAGTTCACACAAACGTTTCTGTCAACCTTCTGGCTGTACAAAAGAATTCATCAGTATCCAAAAATCCATGGAGTTGCTCCAAATGGCATTTTGCCAGGAAATATCACCGCAACATCTTTCTCTGATTTGCATGTTTCTACAGTTTCACACCATGACGACGGAAGGGTCAACACCTGGATGAAAGCTTTCTCATCACCACAGCACAGCAGGTCATGGAGGTGAATGATGAAGCTTGCAGACCACGCTTCCCATAAACATGGGTCACCAATGTTGCAAATGCAACAAATCAGGAATGATAGAAATGGAAACCCCTAAAATCCCCAAAAACGAAAGGAAAAAATGGATGTATTGAAGTCAAAGCACACATGGTCCTTCTGAATCACCAATGAAGGAAAGGCTGTGTAAGTAAGCTACGTGTACAAGTCTGTCAATGCGGTGAATACTCCACACCCATGTCGTGGCTTCGCCGTTCTTCCAATCTATAATCTGCTGCTAAAAATGCATGGCCAAAGTTGTAGATTAAGGTGCAGAAAACTTACAGTCAGGTCGCAATATTAACAAGCTAGAAGAAATGAACAGCATGCAACTGCCGGTGATCACTGATTTGTGGCAATGAATGAACTAACGTACATCATGGGTTTATAAAGCATGACGAACGCAAACGTGAGCTGGTGTTCCCATGGTCTACACATTACTGTAATACAGAGCCTGTTCGTTTCACGCGGATCCTGATCACAATCAGCAATCCGAAGTTGCTCCACTTACACCAGATCCCAATGGATGGTGATGGATGGAACGAACTGTCTCTGAAACAAACAGGCCCACAGAAACAAAAAGTGAACCACTAGTCGAGCTGATTTAAGAATGAAACCAAAAACTGACCACTGGGAAATGAAGCCCCTTTTGTGTTGAGTTTGTCAAGTTGCTGTTGAAGATGATCAATGAAGTTCCGAAAGGAAACAAACCAACAAAATACAACAAAAACAAACAAACAAAACCAATGGTATCCACAAGCCTGTATACATGTACATGGAGGTGTGATAGAAATTACTGTTTAATGTGTTTTACATGTTCCCCACAAAACTGTCATCAACCATCACTGTATGCCGACACATTCTCTGGAGTTAAGTGGTCAAAAAGTTGTGGGAAAAAAGCCATTCAGCCTGAAAAAAATCTCACATAAATTCATGACTCACTACAAGTTAAGAAATTTCTTGTGACTATGGAATAGAAGAACTATTTACCGTGGGATAGAGCATCTATTTCTCTGGTGCAGCCATGCCACGTGTAGCAACAAACAATTCAGTGACATGTGACCAAAAGAAACCCACCAATCAGATGAATCAGATGACTTTGTCATATTCCATCCAGACTCAGGCTGCATCAAAATCAAACGGCTTTGGCTAGGGCTAACACACACCTCCATTGGCACGCGTGTCATTCCAAGTCAAAGCCATAACATTTCAACACAGCCACAGTGTGGGATTTGGCCAGGTTTGTGAGAATAGCTGTCATACGTTTTACTGATGAATGGTGACTAGTGTGAAGAAATGCATATGTGCCACACAGCAAGCCAAGATGATTTTGAAGAAAAGGCAGAGCGTGTGAGTGTCTGTCTGTACCTTCGCCTGTATCTTTAGAGCCTTGAGACTGGGCGCTATTCCGCCGCCTCGGAGCCACTTCAGGTTTCTGCTTGGGCGGCTTCTGGACTACACCATAAACGGGCTCTGCAGGGAGGATTCAAGGGTGGCGGAGGTGGTTAGAGGAAGGGGTGGCTTGTTGGAAGGGGGTGGGGTGGTTTTTTGTGGGTTCTGCAAATAAGTTTCATGGGGGACTGCAGGGTACAGGGGGGAAGGAAAGTGGTTACACAAAAGGGGGGCATGGGAAAGGAGGTGGATTTTGGACTGTACCAAAAACAGGCTTTGTAGGGGATTGAAGGGTAGGGGAAGTGGTTAGACGACGGGCTGGCTTGGGGAAGGGGGTGGATTTTGGACTGTACCAAAAACAGGCTTTGTAGGGGATTGAAGGGTAGGGGAAGTGGTTAGACGAAGGGCTGGCTTGGGGAAGGGGGTGGATTTTGGACTGTACCAAAAACAGGCTTTGTAGGGGATTGAAGGGTAGGGGAAGTGGTTAGACGAAGGGCTGGCTTGGGGAAGGAGGTGGATTTCGGACTGTACCAAAAACAGGCTTTGTAGGGGATTGAAGGGTAGGGGAAGTGGTTAGACGAAGGGCTGGCTTGGGGAAGGGGGTGGATTTTGGACTGTACCAAAAACAGGCTTTGTAGGGGATTGAAGGGTAGGGGGAGTGGTCAGACGAAGGGCTGGCTTGGGGAAGGAGGTGGATTTTGGACTGTACCAAAAACAGACTTTGGAGGGGATTGAAGGGTAGGGGGAGTGGTTAGACGACGGGCTGGCTTGGGGAAGAAGGTTGTTTTTGGACTGTACCAAAAACAGACTTTGTAGGGGGTTCAAAGGTAGGGGGAGTGGTTAGACAAAGGACTAGCTTGGGGAAGGAGGTGGATTTTGGACTATACCACCTGGCTTTGCAAGGGTTCAGAGGTAGTGGTTGGTAGAGATTTGAGGAAGGGGTGAGTTGTTGATGAGAGGGTGGTTTCTGGACTATAACAAAACAGGAGGGGTAGGGGGATTCAAGGGTGGGGAAGGTGGTTAGAGGAAGGGGTGACTTGTGGGAAGAGGGGGCGGTTTCTGGACTGTACCACTGGCTTCAGGGGTACATGTGTAGGAGTGGATGGATATTGGAAAATCTGAAGGAAGTGCAGGCTTTGGGCTGGACAACGAGAAAGTTCTGCAGACCGACTCTGAAGTGACAGAGAACAGAAAGTGCAGGGGCAAAGTCAAAGAAGTATTTCAAAACTTCTCTGACACTACCAAGCGCATAGATCCTTCGGTCATCTCCAGATGTCCCCCCAAATATCTACTGACGTCTTTGCTCAAGCAAGCTACTGCGACTACACAAAGAACAAGGCCACTGCAGACTGGGCTGACTTTTTAATGGGCAGGTATAGGTGACAAGATCTCTACCTTCGGCAGTGTCCTTTGCTCCTGGAGATGGCGGCTCTGCAGGAGGAGTATTTGTCATCAAGAAGAAGTTATGGTGGGCCACAGAGAGAACTTTTTCATCTTTCAAGTGGTCCAGTGTTTGGCGAGATATCAGTTCACAGAGCATTTCCCTTGTACCAAGTTTAAGTTAAAGGTAGTTTTACTTTTTCAGCCAGGGTTTAATAGTAGCCTGCCTTCCTATCAACGCTACACATCACTGCAAAAGCAAACTCTCAGGAAAGATCCGGATCATTTTTGGACAGAAAAGGGTTAGCACACGCGACTGCTGACACCAACTGGCCTGCCTTCAGACTGCAAAGCTCCTGGCATCATGGAGACAGGTGACCACACCTCCAGCTGTGAACGCCATGACCTGGGAATTCATGTTTAGACGATCACAAACCTGCTAGGAGGTTCAGTGTTGGTTGAGGGTGGATATTTTTGCCAAGGGAAAGGTATCAAGAGCCTGAGGAGGATTTGAAGCAGAATTGTTAAATTGGTCTCCACCAGAACCTTAGAGAAAGACAGAGCAGGTTGAGCAGGCAAAAGTCACAGCAACATTTGACAGAAAAGAAGTGAAACGGTGAAAAGGCAGACAAAGAAGCCAATTATTTGTCTACATTTCTCCACCTGGAACCCCTCACTTTGATTCTGCTTTGAAGATGGACAGGCCGTTTTTGGAGTTTGTGATTTCTGCAGGCTTCTAGAATGAGATTTCTGGAACTCTAGTTCTGAAAAGAACTGGAGAACCCTCTCAAAAGAGGCCTTCACTTGTTGTTGCCTTAAACATATAGCATTTTCAAAATGAGTGGATTCGGCTTAGACTTTGGTTTTGCTGGTTCAAGCCATTTTGAAAGCCATTCAGCCTGCAAAAAAACTCCCATAAATTAAGGGCTCACTACAAATTAAGAAATTTCTTGTGACTATGGAATAGAAGGACTATTTACCGTGGGATAGAGCATCTATTTCTCTGGTGCAGCCATGCCACGTGTAGCAACAAACAATTCAGTGACATGACCAAAAAAACCTACCAATCAGATGAATGGGGGTTTCTTCAGGCATTGCATAAGTGACTAGACTTGAGAGTTTTGATGGGCTGCACCACAATGCTACTCAACAGCAGCACTAGAAATATATGTGCAAAGGCTCTACGCAGTCCTGATGACTTTGTCATATTCCATCCAGACTCGGGCTGCATCAAAATCAAATGGCTTTGGCTAAGGCTAGCACACACCTCCACTGGCACGCGTGTCATTCCAAGTCAAAGCCGTAATATTTCAGCACAGCCACAGTGTGGGATTTCGCCAGGTTTGTGAGAACAGCTGTCGTACGTTTAACTGGTGAATGGCGACTAGTGTGAAGAAATGCATATGTGCCACACAGCAAGCCGCGATGAATTTGCAGAAAAAGGAGAACCTGTGTGAGTGTCTGTACCTTCACCTGTATCTTTAGAGCCTTGAGACTGGGCGCTATTCCGCCGCCTCGGAGCCACTTCAGGTCTCTGCTTGGGCGGCTTCTGGACTGCACCATAAACGGGCTCTGCAGGGAGGATTCAAGGGTGGCGGAGGTGGTTAAAGGAAGGGGTGGAATGGGGTGGGGTGGTTTTTTGTGGGTACTGAAAATAACTTTCATGGGTGACTGAAGGGTACAGGGGGGAAGGAAAGTGGTTACACAAAAGGGGGGCTTGGGAAAGGAGGTGGATTTCGGACTGTACCAAAAACAGGCTTTGCAGGGGATTGAAGGGTAGGGGGAGTGGTCAGACGAAGGGCTGGCTTGGGGAAGGAGGTGGATTTTGGACTGTACCAAAAACAGACTTTGTAGGGGGTTGAAGGGTAGAGGAAGTGGTTAGACGAAGGGCTGGCTTGGGGAAGGGGGTGGATTTTGGACTGTACCACCTGGCTTTGCAAATAGGGCTGAGTCAATTTGAATAATTCACTATTCAAATAATCAACTTTCAATTTGATCGAATAACTAAATATTCGATTGCACCAATTGGCAAATTGTTGAACAAACCATATACAATATCTGTTCCAATAACACACACAATTGTACAATATGACCAATATAATAGCTTCTCACTTTTTGGAGTATCTCTAACCTTGAGTTAGAAGGATTTAAGAGATGAACAAGACTTCTTGCCCTGTTGAAAATTTCTATTCCTTTGTGACTGAATAATGAATAATTTATTTTTTTAAATTTCTGAGGCTTTCCATTTAAATCTGCTTGAAACAAACATCCCCAGCGCAATTTTTCTCATTTAAAACAGGAGAAAATTTTCCCTGCCTTTTCCTGAATTTTGCATTCGAATATTCAAATTCAAAAAATAGTATTCAAATAATGGATCGAGTATTCCGTTATTTGGATATTCGGCACAGTGCTATTTGCGAGGGGTTCAGAGGCAGTGGTTGGTAGAGATTTGAGGAAGGGGAGACTGGTTGATGACGGGGTGGTTTGTTGAATACAACAAAACACGAGGGGCAGAAGGATGGAAGGGTGGTGGAGGTGCTTACAAGAAGGGGTAACTTGTGGGAAGGGGGGTTGTTTCTGGACTGTACCACTGACTTCAGGGGTAGGAGTGGATGGATATTGGAAAGTCTAAAGAAAGTGTAGACTTGGGGCTGTACCACGAGAAAGTTCTGCAGACCGACTCTGACGTGACCGAGAACAGAAAGTGCAGCGACAAAGTCAAAGAAGTATTTCAAAATTTCTCTAGCTCTACCAAGCGCATAGATTCTTTGGCCATCTCCAGATGTCCCCTGAAGGGCAAGTACAGGAGACAAGATCTCTACCTTCGCCAGTGTCCTTTGCTCCTGGGGATGGCAGCTCCACTCCTGGCTTTTTGTTGGACAAACTATGGACAGGCTCTGCAGGAGGAGTATTTGTCATCCAGAAGAAGTTATGGTGGGCCACAGAAAGAACTTTTGCAATTTTCATATGGTCCAGTGTTTGGCAAGATATCACTTTACAGAGTATTTCCCTTGTACCGAGTTAGGCTAAAGGCATTTTTACTTTTTCAGCAAAAGTATAATAGTAGACTGCCTTCCTTTCTTCGCTACACATCATTGCAGAAGCAAACTCTCAGGAAAGATCCGGATCATTTTTGGACAGAAAAGGGTTAGCACACGCGACTGCTGACACCAGCTGGCCTGCCTTCAGACTGCAAAGCTCCTGGCATCATGGAGACAGGTGACCACACCTCCAGCTGTGAACGCCATGACCTGGGAATTCATGTTTAGACGATCACAAACCTGCTAAGAGGTTCACTGTTGGTTGTGGGTGGACATTTTAGCCAAGGGAAAGGTATCAAGAGCCTGAGGAGGATTTGAAGCAGAATTGTTAAATTGGTCTCCACCAGAGCCTTAGCGTAAGACTGAACAGGTTGAGCAGGCAAGAGTCACAGCAACATTTGACAGAAAAGAAGTGAAACGGTGAAAAGGCAGACAAAGAAGCCAATTATTTGTCTACATTTCTCCACCTGGAACCCCTCACTTTGATTCTGCTTTGAAGATGGACAGGCTGATTTTTGAGTTAGTGCTTTCTGCAGGCTTCTAGAATGAAAAATCTAGTTCTGAAAAGAACCGGAGTCTTTTCAGAACCACACACAGTCTTAAAAAAGATTTTCACTTGGTGTTGCCGCAAACCTAGAATCTTACATGCACAGCAATGTTCTCTGTACTGAATCCGAAGGTCAAAATAAATGACATGACCAACAGTTGGTCAATTTTAATACTCAACAGCAGCTGAGTCATGGCCTTTTGACACTAGACAAACCTTGGAGTTAACGCAGGGTTGAACACTGACGATGGTTCACACTCGAAAATTTCAACTGTGTCGACGCCGAGGCCGACTTCCACCCAGGTTGAACTCAACCCTGTCTGTGCTCATGTCTGGATTGGACTTGCCCTGATAAGCTTGGTTCCCATGAAACAAGTGTGAAAGAATGCTGGGTTGGACTCGGGGTTGAGAAACCCAATTTTAACCCAGGGGCGGTCATGGGTTCACCCAGGGTCAAGTTCCCCCCAGGTTGAAAGGCTGTAATGTGACAAGGCCTTTTATGTGTATAAAATGAGGCACACACTCCATCGGGTGGGGTTAATGAAACTAGAAATCTAGCAAGCTTTTTTTTTTTTTTTAATGGTAACTACTGGCAAGTATTCTACTCAGCAATTTCAAGACACTGGATTCTGAAGTTCTGAGGACTCTCCATTCACGGAGATCAGCATGCTTTGAGGAACCTTCAGGCCCCAGTGCCCATTTCTTCCACTTTGCTTCAAGTGCGCAGTAAAGGAGGCTCAACTATAGATCTCTCTCACAGGACCCTGCCTTTATAGGAAAATCCCAGCAGCGTATTCAATGCGTCGTGGTGCACATGGATGCAGTAGACCAATGTTTTATAAATGAGTGCATGTTGACACAAACGTCTTTGAAATATGGCGCAGCAGGTGCGCATCGTGGAAATTTGACATCCAAGATGATGCACATGGCAAAGGGAAAGAAGCGATGGCGTTTTGAGAGATCTGTTATACTTTTTTTTTTCACCGGCAAAAGCCACCGGTCAGGCTCGGCTCCATTCCGCAAGAGAAAAAGTGAAGCGAGCTTTGCATTTTACTGAGAGGGAGCAACTTCAGAGAACAGAGGAACTGGTACCCCATCACATCACGGACGTCACATAAAATTATCTGGATTTGCAATGCCCTTGCACCAACTTACGCCATCGGCGGCCATTTTACTACGCCAAGGACAAAAGTGATGGTTGGCTCATGTGCCATTGTAACTATTGTTACCATGAACGATCGGAATGACAAAGGCAAGCAAGCCTCTGTCTTACGTTGGTATTTGGCAGGGTAAGATGGCTGATGGTGGCTTCGATGACCGATGTGGGATTATTAAGGGCATTGCGAGTCCAGATTTTTTGTAAGACGTCCGTACATCACATCCTAGGGAGCTTGTTTTTTTGCTTTGGAATCTTTGGAATCTGTAAAAAAGTACTTCCTCTTGGGGTGACAAAAAGACGCATGGCCGCCATTTGAACATAACTGATGTCATGTGTCCAGCACCCACAAAAATACAATGTGTGTTTTGACGTACTCTAGAGTGAATACTCAGTTTCTGACCGGCGCACAACAGTGCACACACTGTGCATCAACCCCAAGGGACGTCAAAGCGCAGAGATGAGAAAGACCTACAATTGGGCAATTTCAAGCTCTGCACACGAAGACCAAACGTACAGGTCAGAATTTTAGCCAACACGCAAACACGAACAGTGACCCTGACACGCTATTCAATACACACTGCACATACTGGTGGTCCAACGCATGATAAGCCCAACTCCAGACCTCATTATCTCGATTGGCTTGTGACGGCAGACCACAGCGGTTAACCAACGTGTACATGGAGTGAACAACTGCACATGCAGTGCAGAACACTGCATCAGACAAAAGCGTTTTCAAAATGAGTAGATTAGGCTTAGACTTCAGTTTTGCTGGTTCCAGTCAGAGCTTGAACATGTGCTTTCGAACGCTGCTTTAAACTGGTGTGAAGCAGTGAAACCAAAGTCTAAGTCTAAGTCTGCAGTTAACTCCTTGCACGTCTGTTGGACCCAATACGCTGACACACTAAGCGTGTCGGCTAAAATTCGGACTTGTACTGTATAGCCAATGATATAAAGGGCTCCTGCGGAAGAAATGGCAGGTTAGATTTTTGGGCAGAAGCATCAGGCAGCATAGCGGACACAAATGGTCTACCTTCGATGGCATCTTTCGGGGTCTGCTGCTGATTCTCTCCCTTCCGATCCTTCTGAACTACACAATAAACTGGTTCTGAAGAGGAATTTAAGGGTTCGAGAGAGACAACTTTGAAGGTGAGCTCTTGGGAAAATGGGAAAGAATGGGCCTATGAGTACATGTATCGACAACAGCTGTGTTCTGGAGATGCTTATCATAAAGTTGGAAGTGGGAAAGATCTCATTTAGTAGTCCGTGTCACTCTGTTTGGAGGGAAACAAAGAGCAAAACCATTGAGAAAACAAACAACACTTTAAAAGAGTTAAATTGACTTAATGTCGTGACATTGGCAGAACGGGTAATTGAAAAGCAGTGGACACCAGTGGTTTACCTTCACTCTTGTGGTTAGGATATCTTCTTGGGCTTGTCGGCAACCTCTCAGGTTGATCGTAGAAGGCTTCATCACTTCGTCTATCTGCAGTAGAAAAGACAGAAAGAAAAATTGGACACAAACATTAAACTCCATTATGTGCTGTCTGTTTGGGGGTCGTCCTTTTTCTATTTCGTCCTGTCGCACAAAACGTACATTAGGACGGGCAAGGTTTACATCCCACTAAAACATTAATGAACTCATAAAAACGTTGACCGGCTGTCAAAGTTTTCTTAACAAATACTTTCAGGAAAGGACAGAGGGGTCATTGGAAAGACCACTGTTTTGTACACTTGTGAAAAGGATGCCAAAGGTTCATGACCCCTTAGACCACTGGGTGATATTCACGAAAATCATAGAAAATTTACTAGAGACAGTCGAAAGTTTAGCCTGTTTAAGACCAGTTTAAGGCCCACAAGCAATTGTTTCTCTTTTCTCCTTTTTTTGCAGTGTACAATTCAAGTTGTACATGTACTTTGTTAATTTCAGTTGCTGGGGAGATTTAAACAATGTAAAAAATTACCATACCTCTCTTAAATGAAAGTTTCTGTCTACTGCAAATAAGTTTGGGGTAAAAATTGGTCCACTGGAAAGTATTGTACACATATTTGGTCCAAAAATCTATGGCACTGTCGTGTGCGTGTACACTGTATGTATTAAACCCATTCATCCATTTAGCCCAGGCAAAGTTTGATCAGCACCCATCAACCGCTGGTTATTTTGCCTGGTAACCTACATGTATGCACAGCATACACCTTGGGCACCAGGGAAATTGACTGGTGGTAGAATGACAGTCCACCAATCAAACTTGGCCCAAGCTGACTGAGCGAACAGCCAATTTGTGCGAGGCACCAGTGCACGAAACATGTAACATGAAAATATTAAAGTGAACTGCCACCTTTTCGGCAAGGAAAGCATCACCAAACCCAAGTGTATTTTTCCCAAAAAGTCTCAGATGTATTTAGAGGGTATTAAATTTAGAAAAGCAATAATTATTGCTCGAGTCTACAAAATCCAAGTTACCATGCCACCCACACGTAAATTTTAAAAGGATATAGTGCTTTTAAAAAGCATATTGATAACGGTAGCAAAAAATGTTAGAATTGTCAGTATCTGTGGAAAAGCTATGTATAACTACAAGCATGATTTAGCTGTAGTTCCATTAAAGGCCACTTTAAATGAGACCATAACACTGACCCACAACTGCTGTCAAGATAAAAAAAAGGGGGATGGGGAAACAGTGAATTAGGGGAGGTGTACCTTGATTCCGTAACAATTTTTGCTGACTTTTTATGTCACTCGGTCTTACTAGGTGATCGTACACTCTGGAAGATGGCGGGGGTGCCATCGTTGACGGGGTTTCACCGGCGGAGAGTGCCCTTGCTCTACTGTAGGTGCTGGACACTACAGTTTGTGCTGGGAGTGTGGTGGATGAGGTGCAACAGCATGCATTGTGTGTGTGTGTGTATAGGAGGGGTGCAGAATTGTTCAGACAGCAGGCGCGGGTGGGATTTGTTTCAAAAACGGTGGCAGAAGTGGGAACCCATAGGAACCCAAATGGTAGCAATTTCACCAAAAATGTGCAATTTCACCAAAAATGGTTGCAAAAAATAAATTTGATCCAAATCAGTGGTAAAAATGGGATACAGATGCATGTATGATGGTAACATTCGGATGTGATCCAAAATTTGTATCAATCACCATAGTAGCGGAAATGCCATTCGATCAAAAAAATTAGTTGCAGACCATGAAAATGAATTCGAAGATGATTCCAGAGATGTGTTTTATTTCCAAAATGGTGGCAGAAGTGGGATATGACCCCCCAAAAGTGGCAACGTTAAAGGCAGAAGACATCACACGCAGAAGTACAAATGAACCGAGGAAGTAAACATTGTGAACCAACCCAGTTAACACACCAACACCATTCAAGTGTAACATTTTATAACATATTCCAGCACCCGCAACATTGACAGACAGCAAGAATCGGCGAATCAGTTTGCAAGGGAAAACAAGAACCAGTCATCGTAGTACAATGTATACAGACGACAGAAATTGAAGCCAAGTTGATAGTTATTTTTACAAAACGACAAGGCACAGCCCCCCAAATTGTGAGTAAACAGAGAAAAAGTTGTCGAATCACAGGGTGAATTTGGAAGAAAATGAAATATATCCATGAAATACATTAATCACCAGAGGTTTTGAATAAATGTGGAAAAACAGCACACAAATTTTGATAGAGGCACACGCAAAGAAACACAGATGGGTTAAATTTGAGCAGCATGGTTGATCAGTTAAAAAGTTATGAATTAAGCATGAATGAACGAGATTGAGGTTAGCGTATCAAAGAGCGGGGTTGCCATGGGAGGAAAATTGAGTTGACAAATGGGGGAATTAGGAGTGCAGAGAGTAGTCATGGGATAAAGAAGAAAGAAACAGGTCGAAATTAAAATTAAGAGGGTTAAAATTAAGACGGTTTAAGGCTTCCGGGCACAGAGACACGGTGGGAAGGATTTACAAGGGAATTTGAGAATTTTTTTTCTGCTAATTTTGTTGTAATTGTGTTGTGCCTTGTGTGCCACGCCTACATTCTCCCAGCATGTTTCGATGTGTTTGGAAACGGTCGTTCTCATGGCTTAATTTTACTCTACAACTACATGTACATGTAGTCTTTCTGGCCCCGGGACTATAATTGGAGTCTAATGTCTAGACAAAATAAAACAAAAATGCCGCAGAGGGGCTTAAATACTGCAGCAAAGATTGATGGTTCTAAAGGCAAACATGGAAAATGGAAAACTACAAATTCAACATGAGTAAAACGCTTGCTCAAGAAAGAGATTGACCCATGGTGTAACCGCAAGCATTTTAAACATATAGATCTTTCGCCATGAAAACCTTCAAGTCTTCAAACTTCAACCTGTTCAAAATCATGGGACCTATTAACATCATAATCGGGGACCTATTGGATGTGTCATGTTCAAAGGCAACACCAGAAAAAGAGCCAAAATTCGAAAAAACAAAAATTGGCCTTCTAAACGAATTAACCAAAATGATTTTCACAGCAACCACTTGGGAGACCCACGGTAGAAGTCCTGTTTGTCTCATTAAAATGTTGCGTTTTAAACATGCACGCGCTGCCTTCAAGTCATTGCCTGGTATCGGCAAAGACTGAGCACGTATTTAAACTTCAAAAAACAATGGATATATATCTTTTTTTGAGTATGTGGGGTTCTTTTACATGTACATACTCAAAAAAGAGATATATCCATGGTGCTACCACAAACCTATCTAGATTATTTGCTACCTCCATCATGAAAAGCTTCTAATCTTATTCCAAAGAAACCAGTTAGTGCAACACCAGCTCTGCCCAGAAGAGTGCTTTTAATACATGTACATGTTGATACATATGCTATTAATGGACGATGAATGACGGTCTCACAACTGTCCCCCTCCCCAACGATGACAATCGTTCTGCTGCCAGTGAATCCGGTTCGTAAGTGACTTCATCACAAAGGCTGACGTGCCAAGATTTGCAGGCTCCCGTTAGCTGATTGCTGAAGATGTGCGTTTGACTTCTGGTTCCATGGTTCCATGTAAACAGCGATCAATGAATAAACTCTATGTACCGGTGCAGTACATGTGCAGTGGGCGTGGTTTGAACTGAAGTGACGTCACACTTACGAGCCGGATACACGGACCAGGATGACATTGGCTAACATGATCCGGTTTACTTGACATTCAAATTAACATGCTTACAGTATTCTCAATGAATTTTGAATTTCAGAAAGCGCAAGGGAATGACCGAAAACTTCACGAATCTATAAATCTCAGACAATGCATGCACGTGGTGTGCAAACGGAAACCCCAGAAATGAAATGCGGAAAAAAGCAGAAATACAGTTGTAAGGTGCACGTGGAAGGTATGCCATCGTAACTTAACCCCCAAAATACTCCTTTTTGGAATTCTCCAGAAGGGGTGTTAACCTTCATAGAGCCGGGTTATCCATAGATGTGTGCGCCACTTCAGCGCATATTTCACAGAAATGTGTTATTTTCGTTTTCATGAAGTAGCACTCGGCAAGTGCGGCACGTACTCCCTGAGTTGTCACGTTCAGGAATTGATCTTTTCCTTAATTTAAACAGTCAAAATGAGTTTTAAGAGCACCTTCCCGTTAAATCACATATTTACAGGCGAATCCAATCATTTTAGACCTTTCAAAGCATTTTTATCCATGCTATAGTGACAAAAGACACGAGTGCTACTTCGTGAAACCGAAATTGTTGTCAACACTGTTTTCATGAAGTAGCACGCAGTTGCTGTTTAGTGCTACTTTGTGGTGCTGGTAATGACCTGGTGCGGGGGGAGGGAAATTCCGTTCCTCCCCTAAGAACTCGCTCAATTTCTCTAAGACTGGGCATACAAACAACGGCACTCCTTATTGGTACAGATGCGGCGTTTGAATTTAAACAGACATACGTTTCTGTTGTAACATTCATTTGAAGCTCAAGGCCAGACGTGTGCACCGAGCCCGACAGAGGAAAAAAGTATACCTATTTGGCCGACCTGCCTCAGAAAAATGGGTCCTGTACAAGAGCATCAGGTGAAAAAGTGATGATGCTCTGGGCAATCAAGAGCAGGTGAACAAACCGGCCATGTTGAGACAATGGGAGATAGTCCCAATGAACAATGCTACCGTCAGATCTTGTGATGAATCGCAACCACAGACTCCCAGGCTGACTGGCCTTGGGGAGAGTTGACCCGTTGGATCTTGTTACACAGTGCAGGCAAGCCACTTTGACAAATGATGCAAGACTGACGTGTCTGGCAGGGTTTCTAACCAAACTACCTAGGAAGGTTAGGATTAAAGATGGTTCTCGAATTACAAGGGGTACCTGAGACACATGTAAATTGATCTTACCAGGTGGGTATATGACACCTTTCACAACTTGCGGCCTGGCGTACACATTCTCTCCAAATCTGCAAAAGAACGTGAAAAGCAGAGTTCTCATCTGAAACTACTGAAAAAAGCCAAACTGTTGACTTCTTTAGGTACCATAAAGAACCCAGCCCAGCATATGGTACCCAAAGTTACCAAGTCTGTGGGCTCAACTTGGAAAACAAACCTGTGAGATGAGGCAATGGGTACCCGAAGGTACCCACTCTATGGGGTCGAATGCATGGTTAATGCAAGCAGGGCACCATAGGGAGCCCGGACCTACCCAGACGGTGGTGGCTCAATTGGTGTTCTGAGAGCTTGCCTCTCCTCCTCAAACTGGTCATCGTCAAAGCCCGGCCCGAAGAGATTATCGTGGGCTATCTCTGTCTCGGCCATCTTATCGTATGCCTCTGTGAAAAACGTCGAGTAGGCCAGCGCTGCAAGAGGAGGGGGCAAGCGGTCAAACTAAAACCAGGTGTCTTCAGACAATAAACACGACAAAGGATATTTTTATCAAAGTTGGAAGAGCACTGCATTTTGATCCGAGAAAAATTATGCTAACAGCACCAATTCCCCCCCCAAAATCTCAGGTACACAGATACAAAAAGCTACAGGGGACAAAGTTCCCAAAAGTAAAAAGGAAGAACTCATTTTTGAAACAATTGCGTGTACATGTATGACATTCCCATTAACCCTAAAAGAGCCATTGTATTTTAGTACACCATCTCACAGCCCGGGGGGGTTCTGCCCCATCCCAACAATTCAGCTGTCACACATATCATCGTTTTGAAACTTAGCAGACTTGTAAAGACACTCACGATCAGCACAAATGTAAAGTTTCAATTCCATCTGACACAGGATTTTGATGTTATGATCATTTGAAGTTAATGACCTCAATCACAACCATGACAACTCAGTACGTTATGGAAAAGATATGCATTTTTGGCTGACCTGTCCAGAAAAATGTCATGTGCAAACCTATATTTCATTGGGGCCTTCCGCTGAAAAAACGCACCTTGGTTGCCAAAGTTGGCACCGGCCATGATGAAGGTACAGTTCTCCGTCTCGTCGGCCAGCTTGTTCCCCTCGGCTATCAACGCCTGCATCTCATAGTCCGAGGAGAATTTCTCGCTGTCCGACACCGCCACAATCTCGATGGGGATGGGGCTGACGGTTTTCACAAAGAATCTGCACAAAGACAACGGGGACATGGAAACAAAAAAATTACTCTGCTGTGGAAAAAGGCACCCCGCTCTTGGTTTCTTTTTAAGGCTCATACCTGGTGCAAAAGCGATAAACATTCCCCCCCCCTTTTAAGATCTGAACATTCCAATTTTGTTTTTGGTCTTAAAACTTAAATATCTGAACAGTTCTGATTTAATCAGAACGGTTGGCAGGTTTGATTAAGCTTTGGCAGCCCACCTCGCCTAATTTCAGGCACTGTAACAAATCAGAAAGCTGCTAAGCTTACTTCAGCGTTTCAAAGGAAGCCCTCCGCTTGGTGGAGTAGACTAGGATGTAGCCGTGGTGGACGTCCTCTGTGTAGAGTTTGGCCTGGTGGAAGGAGGTGATCTCGATGCTCACCCGCCGCTTAACCGTGTTCAGGAACATGTCCACGTTGACCGTCTGCTTTAGCTGCAGGTCACGGCAGCAGGTGTCGTTGCTGACGATGGGCCCGAGGACCAGCTCAGGGAGGTTGGGGTCTCCGCACATGAGAGCCATGCCGATGCTGTAAAGCAAAGAAAAGGAATGTCATTGGATAGAATGAACGTCAGTGTTAGGTATGGACTCATCGGAGGGTCAGGTGAAAAACTCAGTGCATAACTCCACTTTGGCCCAAGGAAAATATACTCCTGTTTCTCATCACACTGGAAAATAGGGCGACTGGGTGGGTAAGTGTTTTACTTGTCTTGTTTTGGGGGTTTTACTTGACACCCTTGGAAAGAGTGAACAACAGGCTGGATGATACTGACACGTCTCATCAGAGGGACAGCTATTCCGACTCTGTACAAAGCTCCACTTCAGCTGAAGAAAAATACTTGGGTTTCCAATGACACCACACCAAAAAAAAAGAGTGGCTACCGCCAGGTGGTAATTTTTTTCTGGTGGGGGGTGTTCATTTTTGTTTTATTCTTTTTATTCCACAGCTAGAAAAAGATGTTTGCTTTTTTGTTCGCTCTAAATTGTCTCAGCCAAAAAGCTATGATGGAATGGCACTCCACTTATTCGGGAAGGGGGCTGGGATGGGGTCACACACTCAATTGCAACAGCAAATGACGGTGTCAGATTTAACAGTTAACATTAACACTACTTGCACAGTACCTACATATTCAATGGTTGAGTATTTTTTTGAGAATGTCTGATTTGAGAAAGCAGATGGCCCTGGGCGCAAAACCAAACAGAAAAGCGAGCAACTTCTTTCAAAGGCTTACAGATTAACACCAATTTCGCTAGACTTGACTCAAGTCGGGATCTCTGTGACGTCTTCGGTTACGCTTTGGATACATATCGAGAATGCACGCTGTTACTTGCTTCGCGCCCTCTTGTGACCACTTATTACTATGAATTCAGTTTAGAAATCCCGACTTGACGAATCTGCCAACCGTTTGTACACAGCGAATGGGCTCATCTACCAAAATTGGTAGCAGCCAATCACATTGCTGGACTTGTTCTTCATCGTTCATACCTGCATAATAACGAACGAGTCCACAAGACTGACTATTCTGATTGGTGGAAATTCCGTATACATTATGCAGGATCATGTTATTCATGTGCAATTATGAATAACTACATATTACTGACAGGGGGTCCGATTGGCTTATCCGTCAAATCGGACTTACTGAGTGGCGACCTATGACACATGCTGTACAATAAAGGGCTATCAAATGAGGGCGTCTTACAGTATAAGGGTTGTGCAAGCTGCCGCGCCCAGCGTAACGCTAACAGGCTGAAGGGATGGCAGAGCAACGTAAGTCCCACTTGATTCAAGTCTACCATTTCACATGTTGAGACACTTAAATGTATGACAACTTACACTCCAAGGATGCCTGTACAACTTTTGGGACCAATTCCGAGGAGCCACAAAGCCAATTTTATTTAGTGGTTTGGTTTTTAAAAGTTGGAATTTGAAAGAGCAGCCCAGCCTTTTGTTTTGATGAACCACTCCATTTGGTATACCGATGGAAATGTACATTAAACAGGCATGCAATTTTGACTTTGCCAAAAAAACAAAGAAATTCAAATCTTTACAAGGCCTTGTGCCGTCTTTTTCACTCTTTCAATGGCATGAGCGTGAAAAAAAAAAGGAAATCAACTGATCCAAGGAAAAACTGCATGCCTGATTAAGTGGGAGAAAACTGTTCCACATTCCCAGAGATCAGCATTGTGCAAGATTTGTCCCATCTTTGTTAGGTTGGGTGACATTTAGGCCAAAGGTTTCAAAACACTTTTCTAGACTACTGTCAATCTGAAATTCAAGGCTGACGACATGTTAATTATTATTACGGTGAGGCAAAAGTAGCTTGAGAAAATCTGAGAAGATGCATAGTCGCTTTTTGCCCGCATTTACAAATGGCTGAGAGATGACTAAGAGACAGATTTTACAAGACACTGTTTCTCTAGATAGAAGGAAATGACGAACTGTTGTAAGAAGGAATATTGGTTGTAAATCATGAATGTCATGGTCATGGTCATCATGAATGTCATGTCATGGTCATCATGAATGTCATGGTCATGGTCATCATGAATGTCATGGTCATGGTCATGATGAATGTCATGTCATGGTGATCATGAATGTCACCAAGGCATGTAGGACAGAGAAAAAAAACTTTTTTTTTTTTACATCCTGTGTTAAACAGCAATCTGTCAAGATTCCTGAAAACAAAAGATTTTGACAGTCACCAAGCTTGGCATGGACGGTGAAACAAGAGAGATGGTAAAGTTGTGAGGAACTTCCGACACTGAAAGCTTTGTGTACCGGGGTACCAGGATACCGGGTACCGGGGATATGAGGAAGTTAGTGCCACACAAGAACTCCTGGCTCGGAGGGAAAATAGTAAGAATGGACAGTAGGGACCTGGGTCAAAGTTAAGACCATCACAAGATGATGTTGTTCTAAATATTCTGAAGAGTGGTTACAACATGTCCAATTAATGTCGAAAATTGAAGTCTCCAGGGCAAGATATGAAAATGGGAAAAGATTACTTCGAATTAGGACAAGTGAGTAAAATGTAAGAAAGTGAGTATAGAATTAACACACTTGATGAACTATTTTCTGAAGACGGGATTCGCATAGACACCAAGAGCTCACTACGAGGAACAAATCTCTAGGCTTTGCTGCGCCAGACACTTCTCAGCTCCTACGTGAACGCAGCAAACCAGTGAGACACTCTTTCATTCTACCGCGCTAAGAAACTACCCAGGCTGAAGACTCTGCAAGTTAAAATCCACTGAACGTAACAAAAAGACGACTTCAGGCTTTACATTTTTCTCTTTTAACCACTTCGTGCCGGGGCATTTTTCAACGTTGATGATGCTGGGCCAGCATGACTATCATTTTTTCCGTTTTCAAAATCCTTCAAAAAGTCATCATTCCATTTAACGGTCGTTTATAGCCGCACCAAGCAATCTTTAAGCACTACTCTAAGTTGACAGGTGACCTTCATTGACGCCCGAGTATTTCAGCCAGGCCTGCAGCCTTGTAAACAGAGCCCAGATTGTGTGGTGTTATACAACTGTCTTTTGTTCACGAACCTGGCTCAGTGCACTGCTGACCTCTTTTCAATAGGGGCCAGATTAGCGTGCAACGGTGCTGTGTGGCCCATCGCATCGGTGGTGGAGTGCTTTTGTCCCCGGTGGTAATCCGCTTGCTCTCAATGCCCCAAACCCTGGTACACGGTTTCAAAACAAGGCTGGATTATCACCACTTTTGAGAGTGAAAAATGCCGGTTATGCCCAGCAGCCTGGTCTTTTGTTCAGAGTACGGTCTTTTGTTACAGGGCCCTGTTTCCTTTGTCCGAGTTCGGAGACCCCAGCCACGCATATAAACCATACGGCTCCGATTTTGGAGTCCCCGGCAGGTAGTGGTTGATGGTGTGTGAGGTTCCCTGTCTACTCGAGACCTCTTAAGACCCCACAAGACCAACCCAATGCCTCAAGTACATATTCCAAGTCACAAGTTGTTCAGATGAATCGTTACGGAAGCACTCGTTTCTCACTGATCAAGTCATTACTTGTGCTGGTAGAGTGAAAGGAACTGAGCCTTTTGTGTGCCTGCAACCCTGTTCAGGCTTTTAAGGGGCAAAATGGACAAGACCTTTTATTTTCATTCTTGTCCGGAAACTCTAGTCTATTATTCCACAACTAATTGACCCTAAATGACATGTAACTTGGGTCATAATGGTTGACTTCTGATAAGGGCAACGTGTATGCCACGCCCACTTCTCACCACCATAAGTTCATACTCCCCGAGGGTCATTCAGTTTTTCCACTTTTTTAACCTGTTTTTTAATTCATGTTTTTAATAAATGTAAGCTTATATACCAAAAGCAGAAAAAAATTAGTTTCCCTCAACCAGCTCAAGTCTTACACGTGAAACAATGCGACAGCAGCTTCCAAGCTAGTAAAGCTAACCGCATCAGACCTTTGTGAGGACTAGTCTCATTTGAAGAAAACCTTCGATGAGTCGATGAATGTTAGCTCACCAAGAGAAGGCTTGAGGAGGCTTACAAAACAATTTGAAGGTTATACCTCAAAATGGGCTCATCCATTTCTTCCTCGTCACTAATTGTGTCTTCATAGCCTGGCCTTTCGCCCACGGAGGGGCATTTGACCGGCAGGGGCTCTCTCTTCGCCGCCCGGCTGTGGAATTCAAAATGAGACTCGGACTCGATTAGTTTGGGGCGGGTCGCGAGCGGGGCCTGTGCGGACAGATCGTCCGAGCCGCGGCTGGACGGGGTGTTATTCCCGCTGCCGCTGCTCAGGAAGGACTGGACCTTGTCGCTGGACTGGATGATGGTATCGTACAGGGAAGGTTTGTCATACCTCAGGGTCGGGTCGCACTGGCTGCCGTCGTGTGACTCGTCGTCTCGGTCGTGCCCGGACCGCCGTCGGCTATCCACAATCGACTGGATCGACTTGCGGATCTGCGTGTTGTGGAACTTCTTCCCATGCCACATGATGGTTTCTTCGGTCGGCATTTCGATAATGATGCAGTCGAACAATCTAATTGTAGCAAGAACAGTAACAAAAAGTCCTGTTTGAGAGAGGAAACCGCAACACACAGTGTACAGCATTTAGAGCCGATAACCTCTTATCGTCAGGCAAAGGGTTTCAACTGTCAACACTGCTTCAGAGGAGTTGCGATCAAGTTCATTGCGAATTCATCCCAAGTAAAGCTTAATAGATGCCTCACCCACAAGCAACACAGAAAACATAATCTGGACTGACAAAGAACCTGCTATGACAATAATGTAAAATAATTTGTGGCTAAATTTCAGACTGGATGACTTCAAAACGGACATGCGAGGACTTGAGAAAGTGTGGTGGCTTATGAGGAATAGTGAGGGCATGTGACACATTAAGTATCGGAAGACAGAGTGAGGACTTGAGAGATATTGGCTGCTTGTGAGAAATGAGGACTTGGGAAATATGAGGATTAGCAATTACCTATGACATTTTCCTGACTTGTGAGGGCATGTAAAGATGGTGAGGACTTTCAGGAATTTAGGGCATAAAGATGTTGTGACTTAAAACTGACTTGTGAGGACTGAGATATAGGGTGGTGGCTCCTGAGGTTTAAGCGAGGACATGTGAAATACGAAAACCCGTGAGAAATGCATGTACTGAAGACTTAAGAGATATTGTGTGGAATAGTGACGACCAATGAGGACTTCTTATGTCAAGTGAAGACCTGTAAGAAGTTGTGAGGACATGACCACACTGCAGTTGTGGTTACTTACTTCTCTGCCAGTTTCTCCACATCCAATCTCATCTGAGCAATATCCGACTCTGGCACTGACAGGTCCCGTGCAAAGAGCAGGACGACCGGGTATTCTGGCTGCAATGTGGCGTAGATACTCTCCGGACCTTCGGGGGACATTAGCAAATGGCCTTTCCGCAGACTGTCAGCAATGTAGCGCAGATCGTCCAGGGAACTGAAGGTGCATATGCAACCTGGTGCAGAAGACGAGGTCAGGAGTCAAGGGTTAATGCCTGGGGAAACTTCCGGGTGAATCAGGACTTTGATAATCAAAAAGCAGGTGCGCATTCAACAGCTGGCGTTGAAACCAAATAAGAGCTATTCTAAATACAGTGCCGGCCCAAAATTACAAAGGTCCTTATTCCGCCTGGCAGACTGACATTGCTAACAATATGTAAATGAAAAAAAATGGACATCTACTGAAAGATATCAGATCCAGTCTGGAAACTCAAAAATTCTGAATGATTCCCAAAATCCATTACAGGTACGAGAACGGGAAGCATGGAGATTTGGTTGTGAAAGCACGGATTGGGAAGGCGAATCAAAAGATGAGTGCAACGCCGTGCACTGCTCACCTTTTCCCACAATGTGCTACACACTTATCCCGAGTTCAGCCCTCCAACAACACTTCAGCAGGATTGAGAATTGTTCCTCATTTTTTCATATTCGACCGACAAAGAGACACCACTGGATTTGAATCTGGGCCAACAAACATGTAAGTCACATGTCTTCACACCACTCACCTTGGGGTGTGAAGTCCACGGTTTGCAGGCTGTTCTGAGGTCTCTCAACATCACCGTCGATGGGTCGCAGCTCCAGGGAGTAAATCACATTGTCCAATGTATATTCCTCCTGGACGGACTGGGCCTGTGCAAAATTAAACAAGAATGATTCAAATCACTCAGCCGCAACAAGGTGTGGGGAAAAAAGCTTTATTCTAATCCCTAGCGGATCAATGGGATGGGGGCCATGTCTCCCCCCCCCAAAAAAAACCAGAAACAAAGATAAGAAAACTACATGTATTTACTGAAAAGAATAAAAATGGGTCTATTTTATTTCCCTTCCTTAAAAAGAAGTACAGGCACAAAGCTTCAAAACTGAGCCTCACCCCTCAGAATAGCCCTAAAAGGTATAAAATGTGACCTGTCACCACAAAATGAGCCGAAAGTCAGAATTTTCAAACACTGGTACATTGGTATTGTTTCAACATTTCAGGCCAGGCACGAATAATGCAATCATCAAAATTACTGAGAAAATGACATTTTTTAATATGTGATGCTGCGAAATATTTGGAAGTTAATCGGAGATGGGTTACTCTTTCCAAATAATACAAAACCCCCCAACTGACCTCCATTTCAATATGACCTTTGAACCCTATAAAAAGGAAAGAGCGGGATGCGACTCAGGCAGCGTTCTACATTCTTGCACCTTCCTGATTGTTATCACTAACATCACGATCATTAACCCTCCTATGGTTTTACAGCACAAATGTGCACAAATGCCCACAGTCACTGGTGAGCCTGTAGTTTCTATATGGAACTCAAACATGCACAGGTTCAGTGTGTACACAGTAGATTGCCAGCACAAAATGACCCAGGGTCTTTTGTGCAGTCCTCTTCACTGCATTTGGTTTACTGCACAGTTATGCACATGAAACAGTGAAGCACAGTTGTTGGGCAGCACAAAAGTGCAATCTGATATTCCTGTGAGGGACTGTTGGTGCAGTGCACAACACAACACAGCTGTGCTATTTGAGGTGTTCACCAAATGACCCAAAGAGTGACTTCCACATAGGAGGGTTAATGGCAATACAGGACAGGTGGTATTTGGTAATGACTCACCCTGATCTCGTTGGCCAACTCGTCGGCTAGGCCGTTCTCTCCCAGGATGACCAGGTTGAGCTTGGAGCTCGGTTCGGACCACCGGTCCTGCTGGTCCTTCTCTGTGCACCTGGGATCCAGTTTGAGGAAACAAGGCAAACCATCAAGTTCAGTCCTGGTTGATTTTACACATTTGACATCACTCTTTGTTTACATTCCCGCTTTCATGTGGGTCGGGTCCACTATTCATCAACTGCCAAGTTAGACTTGTCAGTTGCACACCCTGGCTCTTGTACATGTATATATGGTGATTGGCCTTTGTATGTTACCAAGAAATGAAAAGGCCGAATTTGCATAATCACCAGCTTCACAATAGTCCCCACTTTGAAAAGAGGCAACGGGAATGTGGAAGCGTGAGTAGAGCCGCATGCCACCCAACAATCAGCCTTTTCACTGTGTAAATCAAACCTTCGTGGTCAAGTGAGACTGGAATTCTCGGAGTCGGCTTTCAGAAAATAGTCAAGGCGTCAAGGGGTTAATAAACATGCACTGTAGCTCAAGTCTGCTCCGGGAACCCTCACAGATGTTTGTAAAATTATACTGAAATCGGAGGACGGAGGGCTGTTACAGTTAGGAACTTCAACCCTCTGGAATGAACAGTTTGCTTCACTGTGTTTAACATGTTCTCTAGCATGTAAAGTTCCTTTTTCAAGAGAGTACATGTACACATTTCCCACTGGGGCACTGCACTTACCAGGGCACTCGTTGCTCCAGCAAAGTGTTGATCAGCGCGTCCATGCATCGGTGCTGGAAGGGGCAGGTTTGCTGACAAGGGTTGTCCACGAAGGCGACATGCTTCATCAGTAGTAGCCTCCGATCGTGGGTGAGACCATCTAGGTTCTTGTACCTGTGAAAGAAAAAAATCACAACTTAGTTAAGTAAAATATGGTTGTAGCGTAGTTGTGGTATGTACTGGGAAAAGAGGGCGTGCTTGTAAATGAAATTGACGGTCCTTTTGGTATCAACTCAGCGCACAGGTGTGCAAGTATGCGGGCTTGGTGCTGAGCACGCCGAGTACGCGCAATGAATATATTCCAGAATGCATGCAAGAACCTGGTTGTAACCACTTGTCCTTCTTTTGCCAATTGGGGGTGCACTTCAGCTCGGGGTGGATTCAAAATGCTTCTACACTTACATTGTTCGTATTGCTACAGGGCTGTATACCAACAGGACCAGCAAAGTTCTGACCTTGTTTTGACCTTGTCCGCACTATCATGACCAAATCTTGCAACTTTTCCTCTTGACACTGCTACACGAACATGTACGTGACAAGTCTTTACAAAAAAAGGCTTCACTCTTGTGTAACTATTTTGCAAAGAAAAGAGACTGCAGGCATTTCAACCAATTCCTGACTGCCTGGCTACGCCGTCTTGTAAATCAATCCTATCGGCCTATTGCTATTTGACATCAACGCTTACACCCATGGTTTTTTTTCTAATTTCATAGCTGCTGCAATTACGTTCTGCACACTGTACATCTACACCAAAACTGAAATCGAAAATAAGCCTCCAACCACTCTAATTCTTTAAAATGTATTGGAGGGGAGTTCCACAGAAACATTGGTATAATTACCGAGACAAGTACATGTACTGTTTTTTGCGGTACCAGCATTAACCCTAACCCTCCTCAATCCTTCATCTGTTGGAGGATTGAGGAGTGTTAGGGTTAAGCCCTTTCGGGTAACTAGTGCGGTGCCGCTAAAAAAAACAGCGGTACCAGAGTAAATACTGCCTTCAACAATTATGAAACGCTCCCTTACTCCAGAAATTAGGGGTCCAAAAGTGCGACATTTTTGTGTCCCTGTTACATCTGATCTTTGTTTTTCGACTTGGAAACATCACTGAAATCGGTTTCAAACTACTCCTATTTGTTTGGCAGGTAATTTGCATTAAGACATCACTCCTGGAAATTAGAAAATGTGTTCTGAACTTACCAAATCATATGTCAGATGCGACAGGGACACACAAAAAAAATGGACCCCTAATTTCTGGAATCACCCGTGTACTTGTAGAGCTCATTTACTGTTAATCTGCCTGGGACTTGATGCCCCTTAAGAGATTGCCTATAAGGTCCGTCCTATGTCAGTGGTGACATTTGGAGGATTCTTCTACGAGAAAACTGGAAAAATGGAAGCTGTAAGTAAAACACTGAATAAATATTTCTCACAAAGACTTTGAGCAGTGTCTGACATTCTAATATTTAACATTCTAAACGAAAAAGGAAAGGGTTAAAAAAGTTGGGAAGCAAAGATAATTCCCCACGATAACTTTCGCTGTATATAAAACTTCATCAACCTTGACGAGTTCCTCATTAATGACTGAGTAAAAAAAGAAATAACAAAGATCACATCTGAAAATGTGATAAAGAAAGCGGGATGTTGGTTTAGAAAATAAATATGTTGACAGTTTCAAGCCAGTGCAAACACAGACGCCGAAACTCATTTTTCACATCCGGAGACAGGATTTTCATGAAAAGGGGAAAAAAAATTCCAACGCGTTTAGCACAGGTTTGAAAAGTAAACAGAGAAAGCAAACTATCTGAAAGCAAAACCAACCACGTTAAGGACAAAATGAGGATTCAATTACTCCAAACAAAACACAGCAACCGAAAGCAAACACAAAGATATTGCTGAAACAAAACTGAACCTTACCGTAGAGCAATGCGCATGGCATACAGTTACATACAATGTACACGTACATGTACAATGTATTTAGTAAACACTATTATAGGGTTTGCAAGGTTTTCTTTCTGAGTGGAAAAAAAGGTGACTGATCTCTCTTTCATACCGGATGGATAGAAAGGGGAAGAGTCAATACACCATATCAATTTAAAACGGTTTGAGAGTGGACGGCCGATACCAGCTCCCCGATGTATTGAAGTTGACAAACTACGGGTAGCCAAAATTAAAACAAGGGAATTGTAGAGTTATTTTTCCAATAACTATGTGACCACAGAAAGTGACACGTCATCAGAAAACCCATTTGAAAACTGACCTGATATGTCACGCCGAAAACAAACAGCGAAAAGATGAGATTTGCTACATGTACATGAAGATACACGTACAATTTAAGCAGTTGGTTTTATTTGTCGATCGAAAGGAACCTTTTGGTAACAAAATACTACATGTAGTTTCTCAGTGTTGATTATTTTGTGTGCCAAACTACACCACAAGAATAAATAAAAAGTGGGCAAATAACCCATCTCGCCACAGCAGAGCAAGTTAAGTTTGTTGTAATACGCAAATTTCATGTGCTCCGTGACTTCATAACTCATAGGGGACTCCTGTTTAATTACTCAAAATCCAGACAACTTTTTAAAATTTATTCTCCGACAAGTGTCCAAGAAAACAACTGCGCCACGCGGGCGCGGCTTGCCGTGGTGAGCACGTGCTCACGATCGCACTGCATGGACCAGACGGCCCAGCTGAGGAAATCCCTACTATAGACTACAACAGCACACTCCACATGGTGAGTTGGTCCCGACTGGCCCCAAGCGCAGCCTGCATAATGGACTCTTCGCTGCGTAATAGTCGTGCGCATGGGGCCAGTGTGCAGCATTTCCCTGCACCATGCTTCTCATTTTTGCAAGTTTCTGCATAATTTTTGGAACCTTTCGCACCGCTTTCGCAAAATTTCCACACTGTTTTCGCACCGTTTATTCCTCCATGTTTTTGCAAATGTTTCACGCCGTGTTTGCAAAAATATGCACCGTTTTCGCACGATGTTCGCACTGTTTTCACACTTCATTCGCCCCTTTTGCATACGATTCACTGTGAATTTGCTGGGAATTCGCAGGGGGGTAAAAGTTGTGGTCAAAATGCAAAATGCAAATTCCTTTCGCATTGTTTCCCATTCCTTTTCGTAGCGTTAACTTTCAAATGCAATGTACTGTATGGCATCTCGAGCGCAGAAAGTCAAACGATAAGTCAGGCAGTGCCAACAAAAAATCAAACTATACCGGACAGAGCCCAATCCGCCTCAAGCACAAGCCCCCCTCATATTGGTCGGCAGTGTTCATTTCCTTGGTAGTGATGTGACCATACATTTCCAAGTCATTTGTGAATCAGTGAATTGAGTGAGATTCAGTTCCAACCAAAGGAGCCTCCATTGCCACAAAAATTGCCCCTTTTTTGGTCCAGCTCGAGACTCGTATCAAAGTATTTCTTTTCACCAAGCCATTTGCGAGTTAAATTTGAATAAAATCTGGTGCACTGAGTTATCCGACTGCACGTAAACATAACAATTTAAATTCCCCAGACTAAAGACACTCTTGCTATACCTCGTGATTTGGGGCAAGCTTTTGCATAGCGACCACCATCTCTGGAATAGACTGGTTCCTTTGTGCCCTTCTTATCCATTGAGAACAGTGTATTGTTGCAAGGCGTCTCCTATGTAACTAAGTAAAAACTTGCCCTGAATCACGAGGTACAGCAACAGTGGTTTTGGCAAGGAGAATTCCAGTTGTTATGTTCACATGAATTTCAAAAACTCAGAGTAGCAGATTTGGGACTAAGTTCACTCGCAAAAGGCTTATTTGAGCACTCTACTGGTAGGCCAGTATTTGGAGATCGATATAAGAGATGAAGCCCAAGAAGGAGATGGATCGGAGTACTGGAATACTTCCGGCAAAACTCTTACCTCTCTTCCTTCTGGAGATTGTGCTGGATGATGGCCTCCATGTGAGCGTTGACATTCTCCATGTCAAAGTCTTCAAACGTCTCGATGTGCTCCAGGAGCAGCTCCACAAAGTCCTTCTTGGCCTGCTCGGTGATCTCCTGCTGGTGGGCGTTGTAGATCTCCTTGCGCTCCTCGGCCGAGAGGTAGCGGTAACTCTCCTCGTCCACCAGGTGGGTCAAGGTTTCTTCCAGCTGGCGGCCTGGGAGCACCACGTCGCTCAGAGCGTGCAGGAGCTTCCCAAAGTCCACCTTCATCCTGGACGAGAGACAACGCGTACGCACATAAACCTGTCTGTGCTAAAAGGTCCTTTTCGATGAAATTGCAACATCCAAAATTGTAAAATGGTCTGATTCCCAACTCATGAATATGAAATCACGATTATGTTGGTGCAGAACCGGACTAATAATTTAGGTGTCCCATTTTTTCTTGTCCCTGTCACATCTGATCTGTGATCAGAACACATTCTCCAATTTCCAAGAGTGATGAATTAAACTAATGCAAATTACATGTGCCCGCCAAAGACAAATAAGTTGAAATCGATTAAAATGACATTTCCATGTCAAATTAAACAGGTCAGGTGTAACAAGGACACAAAAATGTCACAATTTTTTTTTTTAGCTTGCCCGGTCGGGCAGGCCATGCCATAAATTTGCTAGCCCGATTTGGATCAATACTTACCAAAGATTTCTCAGAATCCATGACTATTATGATCATTTAACTTACGGTAGGCCTACTACATACTAGTCTTGGGCCAAGACGGCAGAACTTGATAGCGGACTCAATCGTGCATAAAATAAGCTGCACTCGCCGATTTTCCATTGCGTCCTCTCGTGACTTCATTTCACCAATCGATGGCTCGTCCTACCGTCTTGGGAATCTCCTACAACCTGTTTATATTTTTCTTTAGTTCCCTCTGGATTTCCGGAGGAACCAATCAACGCCTGGGAAAATTCCACTTGAATTTATACGTGATGAATACGGGTCAGTGACCTGCATCACATGACCTATCACACGATACAATGTACATGTGTAACCGTTGCAACGAGACGCTGAGCAAAGTACCGGTACTGTCACCGTTGGTAATGGCCGCGGTCGATTCATTGGAACAAGGAGCGAAGAAATAAGCCTGTGAAAGATTTCCTACAACAAAACTGAAGAAATAACAAGCTGACGCTATTGATGCGAACCCTCTCCAACGCTCCCACGGTCTGTTTTGTATCCTATTTCGCATCCTAAAGTCAACTGTGAATATTCACATTAAACTACTTCTTTGCATACAAAGGCAACGCTTCAGTTGTAGGATATTCCCCCGACAGGAGAACGAGCCGTCGATTGGTGAAACAAAGTCACACGAGGGCACAATAGAAATCAGCGCGCGCAGCATATATTATGCTCGATAGAGTTCTGCCGTCTTGGCCCAAGACGAACTACATACATGCAGTCTTTTATAAGGCCAAAAAAAATATTTGTGCTTCTGATTATATACCTTTCAAAAATAGGGTCGATAGGTTGGAATTTTTTTTTGTTTTTTGGGGTCAGTTCTTTGTGCTGATTGAATGGCACAAACGGAGACAACAGCTTCCAAAATTATTGTACAAAGCGATGAACACCAGTCTTAATCTACGCAAAAATTTCCACAGTAGACAATTCACACAGTGCTACTCAGGCAAGCATGACGGCAAACTGGCCGACAACGCTGGCGTATCGCATGGTGAGCATACATGATGCATCCAGACCAGCGGGCGATAAACCTTGTGCTGCGGCAGGAAATATATTGAAACACGCTTGCTTCAAGTACAACACAACCCCAAATGAAACTCATGAACACAGAAAATACAAATAAGAGACCAAATTGCATGTGTGTACGGCCGATGAAGAGTAATCGACCGGAACGCACAGCACATGTATAGACTGGTTCTGGTTGCTACATTTCCATCAGCTTTTCTGACTTGCCCCAATGGGCACAGCTAGTCAGGGTTTTAATTGCCCGAATGAAAATTGTATTGCCCCGGGCTAGCGGACAGGCAATTTGCTGCGGCCTGCAATTTTAGACCCCAAAGTTATTGAATGACCCAATTCAAAGTCAAAAAAACAGTTACTGCGAGGTTGCCTGCAAAATATCATTAGTTATTATGCTGGCGACGGCTAAATATCCATTGCCTTATTAACCCTAACTGCCCAAAACCTGCCATACTCCAACAGCAGGTTTTGGCAGGTTTTGGCAGGTTTGGTACCGTACCGTAGGAACCTGCTGTTGAATTTTGTGAGACTTGGGATGAAAGGCCCAGGGAGATGGTGTTGGATTCTGTGTGAGTTGGGACACACAGGAGTGATTGTGTGCAGTGTCTGACTTGCTGTACCAATTGTTGGACTATGCTTGATTTTGTCAGGTTTGGTACTGTTCAATGCAAGTCATCCTATACTGCATAGACCCATCCATACCATATCACTCAAACTCCAACAGGCTCATTCTGTTGGAGTTTATCAGGTTTGGTGCAGTAACCTGCATGTACAAGTACATAGACAAGTACATGAACCTGTTGGATTTTGTGAGGTTCAGTATGCTTCCTAGTGCAAGAGCCTAGGGGGTTAGGGTTAATGTCCTTTTTTCATTAATTGTTGTAAAATGAGCCCTTAGGTATTCCTACCGTTCCCTCTTGAGCGCCTCTTTAAGTCGGCTGTCATGAGCCTTGAAGACCTTCTCGCAGTCGGCCGCGTTGGTCTTGAGGAAGTCCACGGCGATCTGCTGCCTGTCACTGTCCAGGTAGTCACCGGTCCGCCACGACTCATACTCCGGGAGCCGGATGAACCACTTGTCAAAGTTGGGGTGGTTAAAAATAATCTCCTGGCAAGCACGCCAGTCCCTGGGGTCAGGAGAACCACAAGGCAAACATCAGAAGTCTTCAAAGGGTCCTAGTGGTGAAGTTTTCTTACTCAAAATTTCTGTACAAGATTTCACTCTTCTCTTCTGCGCAAACTGTATTTGACAGCTCTTTGGGCTGCATGTAAATGCTGTTCCGAGAAAATTGCACTGTGTTAAACATCATGCTTTTCCGGACAACTGACACTTCTGGTCCAATGATATCAATCAGGAAGAGCAATAATACTTTGATATTTCTCTTAAAATTGTAAAAATAGAATTAAAAGCAATTCAAAGAAAGAGTTGCTAATTGGTTTTGGCTGTTTACAAGTACATGTTTTATATACATGAGTCATCAAAAATAAATGAAATTTCAGCCTGCGAAATGGAGGAAAGTCAAGCATTTGATTTCTTCCTAGGATGACATCACACCATAAATACGGACATCCTCATGAGTGCAAAAAGTGCAGAAGCACCAAATACCCCATAAAATAACAAACCGAAAATTAAAAACCAGGGGCTGCTTAAGCACAAAATTTGCTTAAGCGCAAAAGAACCTTGCTTAAAAAAACAAAGGTTACCAGCTCAATATCTATGTGATTGTCCTGCTAACCAAAAGACAGGTGAATACCATGCCAAAACAATATACATATACATCCATGGAATTTTGGCTGGTAACCTTATTTACCAAGGAAGGTTTTTTCACGCTTAAGCAAATTCTGTGCTTAAGCAGCTCTATGAAATTGGCCCCAGATTACTGGAAACACGAGGGTACAATTCAAGTGCTGTGTTGCACAGAACCTTCAAGTGATTTTTGCTGAAAGTCAGCCTTGAATGTGTCCCAACAACACAAGTTATTGCTGGTACAGAAGTGGGCAAAATGTTAGACTGCGATCATATCTTTCATTGATTTGAATTTTTTTTTTTTGCCCTACCCGACGTGTATTTTAAAACTTTATACTCGGTGTATGCCCCCGAAGGCTTGTGGCATCCTTGAAATAGTTGTTCGTATCCGCTGCTACATCTGATTGGAACCAGCCAGCCGACACCAGCAAGCTCGGTGGTCCAGTAGTTAAGACGTCTGCACTAGTGAGCAGGTCATGGGTTCGAGTCCCACCCGAGTACGCTTGTGGTTTTTTCCACAAGCCTTTGGGGGGCACACACTGAGTACACAGTGTTAAAATACACGTCGGGCAGGGCGAAACTCCAAAATTAATTTGAAACATCCTTGAAACATCTCTTTCATGTCACTTCTGCAGGCTCTATGGGTTACTGTCAGTCTGTGAGCACATAAGTGCTGATCAGGAACCATTTTTTTTCTCATGGACGGGGGAGGGCATACTGGGAGGGGATTAAAGGTTTTTAGGGGGGGTGCGAACAATTGTCCCTTTTGTAAGTGACCTTCTATGGCCTTTCTAAGGGGTGGGGCTACATTTTGGGACAGTTGACATGTTTTGGTAAGGAAGTGAAATGAAATACACCAAATGAAATCATTATCAATAAACTCGTTATTCCTCTCCCCCCAAAAATGACACCCCCCCCAATCTGCCAATCAGAGCACAGTTATGATATACATGTTTAAGACCTTGTGAGGAACATCTGTTCTGTGACTCGAAGGACCGATGCCCAGCAATACGTTGCTCATTTATTCCTAGGTCTCAAAGAGCTTTGCCCTGTAGCGATGTTGTACTCCCCCCCCCTTCCATGCGTTAAATTTGTACACGGACCTTCCGCCGATGCTTTGCAGATCTGGGAGCATGTCTTGGAGGGCTAGCGGCAGGGTCTCCAGGCACTGCTGCTTCTTCCGCTGCTGCTGGGCCTCCTTCAACTTCTTGATGTGGCTCTTGAACTTCTTGGCGGCGATCTCCGAGCCAATATAGCGCAGGTAGGTCAGGTAGTTGTCCTCGTCGGCAAGCTCCTTCTTGGTGCGGTTCCAGACGGCGTGGTAGTCGGTGACGGAGCGGGCAAGCAGCCCCATGTAGGCGTCCTCCACCTTGTCCAGGACCTCCTTCTGCTTCTTGATGCCGTTGACGAAGGGCACCTCCATCGGCCGCTTCTTGTTCTTGTCGATCAGGTTGACCAGGGTCAGGAAGGCGAAGTCCACGTTGACGTTCTCGAACGCCGACGTCTCCACCAATGTGACTTTCTTCTTGTCGCGGATAGCCTTGACCTCCTCGTAGGCTGTGCTCTCCGGCTCCTCACACTTTGTCGCCACCAGCACGCACGGCTTCTTGGACTTCTGCAGCGGAGAAGAGAGGAGCTCCGTGATGAACGAGGACTGCTTGTTCAGTGGGCGGTTCTGAACGTGGCTGACATCGTAGACGACGATAAAACCGTCCACTACAAACTTCCCATCCGCCATAATCTTTCTGTCGTAGTTTCGTTCATCTCCTACCAACATAAAAATAAACACGAAACAAAATGTACACCATCAACGAAGATATTTACAATATGAATTTAAATGCCCACCTCTGAAAGTCCACACTTACATGTACTGGTACAAGTATAATGAAGAAGGAAATGAGCCTGAAATTAAATCTGAAATAAAATACGTGTACATGTGTCTGATTTAAACAATGCTTTATGGCCTGTATGGAAATTAAACATGTACACGTGCAAACATGTACATGCACCTGTTGAATCATACAAAATAAATGCAAAATTTCTCCATGCACCCAAGACAAAGTTGTGCTTTTATGTTGAAGACAAAGGGATGTCCACGGGTACACTGCCTGAAGTTACCGGTTCATGTACATATACACATATGTACATACATGTGCAAACATGTGGGTGAGCATGTACACTATACGTGTACTTTATGTATACATGTACTATAAGTTGCATTATAAGAGGCAACATCCCTGCATGGTAGTAAACGACTAACCAATGTCCCGCAACACTGATTTCATTCACTGCGGTATGTTCATTTCATTTCCCCAATAAATCAGGGCTAATGGGCCCAAATCCCCACACCCAGATGTTTTCCACATTTCTTTTAATATTAACGTCTTCCCTCGCTAGCAGGTGTCTGTCTCCAGATACAATGTACACGTTCATAGGGACGAGGGGGTTGGGCTGTGAGGTTTCATCACCGTTGTCTCCAAGGTGCTCCCACAAAGATCAATGCTGAAAAGCATTTCTACACGAACGCTGTCCAAATCTTGTAGCAAAAGGTTCGTTGGTTGCATTCAGTGCACATGTACATGTAACACAATGTTGACAATTAACTAAACTCACACATGTACATGTGCACTGGTACATGTACATGTATATGTACACTGCAAACGGAAAAGGCTGGAAGTTTGTGTCCATGCTAAAAACAAGTCTACAACACTCTCCAGACAGCATCCCGGTTTATTCACAGGTCCCTGTTTAGTTTGACATGTAGGAAAAACAAGGAAATGATGTTCATAATGCACATTACCATTACACGTACATGTACATGTACCACACACATGTATGGTACATGTACTGTACATGCACATAAATTGTCCATGTAGATTGTATATGACACTATGAGTGCGGCCATAAATGCACATGTACATGTATACAATACAATTACATGTACATGTAAGTGTGCAGTGAAAGGAATGTCCTACAATACTCCGTTACTCTGACAGACCTTGAAGGGGGACACATCCCATGCTCCCCCCCCCTCCTTCGTTAAACCAATGTAGATTTTGTTTTTTGTTTGGGGGTTTCTTAATTTGAGTATCAGTGTTGGTTGGATAGTCAGGATGAGTTTTGTGAGGCCCGGAATGCCCTTCTATCAAACATTTCCTCAAGTTGACATTCACTCAAAATGCAAATCACAGCAAGTAAATGGCAAACTTGAAACGTGGTCTCTTCATGGCGACCTCTTGGTGGCGCACTTCACTGTGAATCACCCTTATTTTATGCCAGTTGTTCTTTAAAATTTTGACTCCGACCTTTTCCTGTACCTGTTGCATCTGAAAGTTTGGAAGACATTTTGTTAATTCCGAGAGCGATTGAGTAATGCTAATAATCTGCTAAACGAAAAAAAATAGTTTGGGGTTGATTTCAATGATACATGTATATCCCTGGTCGATTACACAGGTCAGGTTTAACAAGGACAGAAAATGTCATTCATCGGACCCAAAGTTTATAGAATGATGAGTATAATATTTCCCCCATAAAAAATCTGTTTTGCTGATGTCAACCTGGAAATTGATTTTAACTTCCCTTATATGTACTTACCAAGCTGGTCTTTACAAATATACATGAGTTTCTCGGCTGATGTGAGGCTCGTCTTACACCTCTTCCTGTAATCTTTGTCGCCATGGCCTCTTAGGGGTTGAAAAGACTGGTCATCAATGAACTCGGTCAGCTCCACGACGCTGCAGGTCACCTGTGATCCGTCGTCCAGGTTCTTGGTCACCTCCCCCCAGTAGAGGAAGTGGTCGTTGTTGATGACCTGGCCGCTGAAGTCAATCTGACTGATGATGGAGATGTGGTCCTTGTAGAAGTGGTCAGCGTGGGGCCGGACAAAGCGGTTGCAGAGGCAGGACTTCCCCACGCCGGCCGCACCTTTGGTGCGCTCGTCACCAGACAGGCCCACCACCGCAATGTGGAAGACGCGTTCCACAGGTTTCTTCGACATGGTCAGTTCAATGGAGTGTAGCTGGGATTATAGAAAGCCCCGTTCACTGAGGTGATTCACCTACCACAGGGTCCTTTACACAAGTTGTCTGACAGGAACCATATTCACAAGGTTCTGCACTTTGCAAAGAGTCAGTGTAAGAAAGTTAAAGAGCTTTACAAATAACACAAGAGGGTGACGAAGCTAAGTTTCGATTCTGAAGCATTCCAAAGTTGATGGAAGATTCCACGAACATATACATATAAGAATCTATGACTCTCCAAAGTGACTCGTGGTGGAGATAGAGGGACTATTGCCTGCCGGTATTTTGCACAAGTGGGCCAGTGCAGGGAGCACTGTTCGGATCTCGGTATTTCTCTCACTTGCATTCAATGCAAGGTCTTACTCTGCCTGTCTACGAAGCTGGACTTTGATCTACAGTACATGAAAGTCGTCGGGCTGCGCGACATCAGTTGAAGCCCAGACGTGCTCGGTAGCTAACTTCTCCCAAACGACGCACGTCAGTTATTCTCCAGAGTGAGTTTCTTGTCATTTCACAGCCATGATCTGAAGAAAAATACACGTACAAGGAAAGAAACATATATTCTATTAGTGAAATTTGCTAAAGTATACCGCTAAATGCCAATAAACGACACAAAGTGCATACTGTGCGTGTGCGTGCCAATGCCTTTTCCAATAAATACTTATTGACAAAATTGTACATTTACCTACATGTACATATGTATACATGAATGAGCAATGATTTACTGTGTGTATTCATTGAGTTTCAATGCTGTTACTAGCAGCGTTACTCAATACCCAGTGCCGATACCGGCAACTTGTAAGAAATTAATTTCCTCAATTAAACACCGCCGAATTTGGCATGACCACATTTCCACTACAACCAATAGCAGGAAACAGATTCATTTTCCTTTTTTGGAATTTGTTTCTATTAATATTTACAACCAAAAACAGGAAACAGATTATTATCTTTTGCCAAGTTACTTTTTTAATACATACATGTACACTCATGCTTCATGTTTTACATGTACATGTGAAGACAACTTTTGCTATCAAGAAAACAGTTATGACAATATACATTACATGAACATGCGCATGTTCTGAACATTACAAACAACAAGTCCCGAGAATCCCAATTTCTTGAATTCTAGTTTTGTTTTTCTACTCCTCATATAACAAAAGTCCTGGTGGTAACAGAGAAATGGATCTGGTCCCTTGAACATGTTGAACTTACATGTACCGGTTCATGTACATGTAGTTAGGCCAAGAATTGACAGTACTCATTCACATGTGCAAATGCTGACTAGACTCAAAACACAGGCATGTACATACTGTCCCGTACAGTGCTGGGAATTCGGTTTTAAAGGATAATTGTTCATTTTTATACAAAAACACGTACATACATGTACATGGCTCACTCTTCCTATTGCATTCCTCACATAAGTCATGCCAGTAGTAGTAATTTCACCCAGCCAGGAAGATGGTGAACACTCTCACGTCCATGTAACCAACTGGGGAAGACTTACTGTAGGTCACAATCATTTGATGGATTGTCGAAATTGCAATTCCATATGGAGCCCTAGTTTTACAAAGGTGGCTCCCTTTTTTTCCTTGCTGGTTTACTTTCCTAATTACCTTGTACTTCCTGACCACTGGATGTGTCAGCACAATGCACGATAGAAACAGCTGGCATACGGAAAAACTTAAAGTTGGACTTCCTGTGCTGAGGTGAGGGATTTTTCTTGGAAAGGGGGGAGGGCCTGTTCTCACGAACCATCAAAACATATCGAGAACTTAAATAGCCTTCTTTCTTTTGTGTCCATCAACCACTCAAATGGTCGGCCCGACTCGAGCAAAGCCTATTGCCGGCATTCTCGTTTGAGCTGCCATCGGATCTCCACGGCTGCACATTCATAAACTGTATTACAAGTACCAAATGACCACCATTTTCGTGCACTCTCTTCACGAGGAAGGTTTTAGAGGAAAGCACTATATTGTGTGCTGTGAAAACGATAAAAAAAAAAGTGACAACCCCTAGGTGTAATGCTTCACACTACCTTTGATAGACCCAAGCTGGGCAACCTGCATTAATTGATACATGCACACTGTACCCCTAAACCCCATTTCCAAAATTTCCGGCTTTTAAAACAACGTGGTGAAATGCACTGGTAGACAGCTCATAAATTCTCACTTGCCAAAATATCGGAAAGAAAACACGGCCAACAGACGGATAATCCAGACACAGTGCTGCCGCCCGTCAGTCTGGTTACTGCACTTACAAATGTAGAGTATGCTCTGTTTACTACATACACTGACATACATGCACGTCTACACATGTGCACCATACCCTACATGTACATGTACATGTTTGCACAGTGTACAGCGGTGTCAGCAACTTCACTCAACCGTGGAGATGGTGAATGGTGAACAAAATGGGGCAGACCTGGGTCACAATCATTTGGCAGACTGCAGGTTTCCCCTCCATTTCCCCTTAACAGTTTCCGAAACTTCAGGGGAAGCACCGGGGAGCAAATCAACCAATCTTGTCTTTGCTCAGGTTTAATACAAGCAATCGAGTTTCACACATATGGTGAATTTTGTTTTCCCAACTGAAAATAGGCCTACATGTACATGTACATGTCTGCTGTCCACTTAGACATTTCACATGCATGTGCACGACATGTATGCACTGATATCTTTACTGTAGAGTACAAAGTATGGAACATACCCAATATGTACAACACATGGAAATGTGCAATGTATATGTACATTTGTACACACGTACATGATGTATGGATACATGATAATAGATTTATGCACCTGCACAGCATAGTATATTATGTAGGCCTATATGTACATGTAATGTACATGTACTGTACATGTGTACATGTGCACAGTATGCACAGTAAGCATATATACAGTATACGAGTACGTATACAAATTACAATATGTACTGTGCATTTAACATGTTTAACATGCACAATATACATGTAAATGTACACTGCGTTTGAGTAAAGTTGCATCTGAACTGAAAGATTCAAGATTTCCAGGGCTCAGTAGCAAGGGGCCAATTTCATAGAGCTGCTTAGATACATAATTTGCTTGAGTGCAAAAATTCTTGCTTTTGTCATGCTTACCAAAAGACAGGTGAATACCAGTCCAAAACAACATACATCACATGGAGTTTTGGCTGGTATACTGATTTGTCGAGCAAGGTTTTTTTCACGCTTAAGCAAATTTTGTGCTTAAGCAGCTCTATGAAATTGGCTTTTTGCGAGTTAACTTTGACCCAAATCTGGTACACCGAGTTCTTTAAATTCACGTGAACATAACAACTTGAATTCTGCTTACTAAAACCACTGATGCTATACCTCGTGATTCTGGCAAGCTTTTGCTTAGTTACATAAGAGACGCCTTCCAACAATACACTGTTCTCAATGGTTAAGAAGGGCACAAAGGAGCCAGTCTATTCCAGAGATGGAGGTCGCTATGCAAAAGCTTGCCCCAAATCACGAGGTATAGCAACAGTGTCTTTAGTCTGAGGAATTCAAATTGTTATATTCATGTGCAGTCAGATAACTCAGTGCACCAGATTTTATTCATATTTAACTCGCAAATGGCTTATTGGCCCCAGGTCCTCATATTATACATGCCCTATATGTACCAGTTGAGAAAGTTACATGTAGATGTACACGTACCAATATGGACGGGTACAGTGCACATGTACATGTGATGTAATTTGTAGAATGCTTCAATACAATGTACATGTAAACTGTGCAGTGATACCGGTACCTTCTCTTGGCAAACTTGCTTTTTCCATGCTTCCGGAAAATCTGGTTTTGCCTCCAAAAAGACTAATGCTTTCATAATGACCTGATCAATGCAGCACAATTTGCCATAAAATGTATACTTACAGTACAAATGTACATGTACAGTACATGTATATATAGGCCTATGTGCTATCAAACAAGTCATGCATCACTGTACATGTACTTCTGTCTGGCTGGCAAAGGGAGGGTTTTATGGGCAAAGGTTGTGTTTCTACTGTACATGTACATGTGGGGATTGTGCACATGGTGTACATGTACATGTACTACGCATGTACATGCAATGTTTATCACACATGTACAGGTACATATCCATGTACATGTACATGTAGCTTGTGTGAACAGTGAATAGTCTCTTGGGTCTACATGTAACTGTCCATGCACTTTGATCTCACTTCACCTCATTATCACTGAATGCTACATGAAATACAAGCACAACCAAATGTGCCACATTCCTCAGACTGATAAACACAGGAGGCCCTCCCTTGGTCTGAGTGTACAGTGTACAAATATCTTGCAGGGAAGGTAAACACCACCTGTCCCTAAATCCCCTTGAAGTCCCACAACACCAAGGATTGTGTACAGTGTAGTTACTAATTCAATTTAATTGGACAATACAAGTTGGAGGGAAACCACCAGAGGGCTCCTGTTGCAGCTTCTGTGCATTTACTTGGGTGGCAGTCAGGGAGGTGTTTAAAATGTAACAAAGTCTTGTCAGCTAGCTTCTGTACAGTAATTTGTATTACACTGTATCACAATACTGTCTACATTGTATCCAATCTGCATGTAACTGCACAGTAGTCATTTCAGGATTAGATACTGTTTTTGAGCATCTGCCAATGCAGCTACAGAAATATGACTCAGAAAATCCTTCAAAGTTGAGCCATTTTTTTCAAATCACCTTTTCACATGTCTTTTTCACCCAATTCTAAAAAAAAATTACTGACGCACTGCCCATTAAAATTGGTTGAAATGCGGACTACTTTTCTCTGGGCACAAACTTACATGTGATTAGGAGATAAAAAGGTCACTTTGCCAAAGCAGAAATTCTCGAGCGTGAATGTACATGTACGTGTACATGTAAAAGTTACTACATATACACGCAGTGTGCACGCACAGTTTCTAGACATGTCACAGAGCTGTCAAGTCCCTTTACAACTCCAGTCACAAATTATTTCACAAGACGAGTCATAAGCCCTACAAGACAAAGGTGAGCGGTGCAAAAGGAATGCTGCCTCACAGTTCAATGGAAATTGGAATAGTCTGTGACTCTGCTTAAGACTTGTCATGGACTTGTGGGGACTTGTAATGAACTTGACTGTGTGTACATGAAGGTACAACACTGACACAGAGTGGGATGTCATACATTTCATGAAAAGAGCTACTGTACGTCCGTGGACATGTACGTGTAAGGTCACAATACTGGCCAACTTTCATGATGCAAAAAATGAACTTTAATTTATCAGATGATGTAACCATTTTCAAGCAATGTTTGCTTGAGATTATAGTTGTACATGTATTTGAGAGATAAATAAAGATAAATAATTCAGTGTAAATGCGAGTCTATAATTTTTATTCACGTTGGAGAGCAAATTTTAGTTCAAAATGGCGCCCAAAAATGGGACATTGCTTGAACAAAATTTAATGAACTCAACTACTTTACTTATAGCTCACGTATTTTATCACAATGGTCATATTTTTTGAGTTAAGCAATGAAGTAATATTTTGGCCCTTTACAAAAAAAAAAATAAATAAATCCACGCTCCAAAATGGCAGCTGAACCTGCGTTAACGTTCGTTTCACATCGTGTCCACCACACCATACCATGACGAAAAGGGCCAGAATCATCATTTACAAGCCTCACCCTTACCTGTAAAAGCCATTTTTATTCGAAATGAGCTTAATAAACATCGTGTAAAATGTGTGCTAGACCATAATTACCCTCGAGGATGAGAAAACATCAGCATATCGATCGCTATAATTTTCGTGTCCATTTTGTAACTAACGTAAAATGTCCACATGTTTTAACTGGTGATCAACGCAGTCTGACTAGTGGTCGTACACGTGCAATGGTACCCTGCATGGATGACCTAAAGGTCAATTGTTTTAGGCTCGAATACGTCTTTTCCGAGATAAAGCTATTTTAAGCACCGTGTCCACCGCGCGCCGCTTTCGCGTCTCTTTGTAACGAACGGAGAAAGTTGCTGCGCGCGACAGCTTTCCCTCCAACAATCAGGAAAAGAGCAGCCAATATCCGGAAAAAGAGCAGCCAAAAGGTTTGTATCAACTTAAATAGATTTTATTTTCTGTATTTTTTTGTGAAAAGATGGCATTGTAAAAGGGAAGATTTTAATGGATAGTCAATGGGTGATTTTTGGGCTTTGTAGCGGACCGCTTGGATGGTTTCGTGTGAATCGTGTCCATGTTTAACGAACGGAAGAAAAAAATAGTAAACATCTGAAGTCCCGCTTGAAATTGCAAAACGACAAATAATTTACGCTTTTTAAGCTAAAGTCCATCACAAAAATGAACAAACTTAAAGAATAGCCTTGCCAAGTTCAAGAAATCATCAGTGTTTCACGTTCGTTACACACCGGCACTTTCGACTTCGCCCAATTCGTATTAAAATTCGCCCCATTTGTCATCCAATAGTATGGGGGCGAGTTCGCAGTGAATTAAAAGTAAATGGAGCGAAGTTGATGTAACACTTAGGCAAGTGATGTTTACACAGATAGGGGAACTTGCCTTTGTGGAACCCCTGGGGTCTTGTTAGAGTTTTTTTTTTATGTTTCTACAAATCAAGCCACTGCCGGTTATGTTAAAAAATTGTTCTATTTGAATTTTATTTTTCTTCTATCTTATTTCAGAAGCCAGAAAGGAGAAAAAGATTCAATGGTTGGATAAGATTATATGTCTGTAGATTCACATGTCCTTGTGAAAGAAGCTTTAGTAGTAATTAAATCAAAGATTATTCGATTTCAACCATTCCTGTTGCCATTTCTGTAATTTCAGGACCCCACAAGAGCCTGCCGATCGCCAGCTCACTGCAGGGGATATAGTTGTCGTCGCATTTGAGGATGCATCCAGGTGCCATCAAGCGCATCATTAGTGATGAACTGGCAGTTATATACTGCATGGATCGTCCAAATAAAAATAAGCAAAGTTTTGTTTGGGAAAAAGATCTGACCGTTAACAGGAAATTCATTCTGTGTGTTGTTAATCCAAGTTCACTTATTCCAGATCCATCTTTGCGTTACTTTCACTTGGACAGCAAAGAAGTAGGTAAAATTAATGCACTATACAGTGTCTATGCTAATAAGTATTTTTAAACGTTTATTGCCAAAAGTAGTTTTGTCTAAGTATGTCATCAGAGGTTTGTCTAAGGTCTGTAGTCAAAAATTCATCAGTTTTTCAGCAAAGATGAGTCACCCAGGTGGCACGAACTGAATAAATTCAATGAAATTCATTTAATGAGATGTGCCATGTTCTTCAGATGGGATCGTCAGTGTATAGCCTCCACAATGAAATACAGTTTTTAAGAAACAAGATTAGAATGAAAAATAAAATAGTCATTGACTCAATTTACTTGTTCCTCAGAATTGTTTAATGTTGCAAATGGTGCACATTTAAATATACATACATGTACGTAAGTTCACAATGTCAAAGATTTCAACTTCTGTGAAGCTCATGTGCAACCTTCTTGCATGCATATAGGGCATCTAAAAATAGGCTGAAGTGGCTTATCAGATATGTAGATCACAGAGATGCTCCCAAGAAATGAAAAAGCATGTGCATGTATTAACACCTGCACATAGTAACATAGGCAATTTTCTGAAGGTGAGGCAACTGCCTTGAGGGCTCCAGTAAAGCAAGTCATAATAAACTTGTCACATGAAATGTTAGCTTTGATTCGAAATTTTTGGTGTCCGTGTCATTTTTGTAACTAACGTTAAACTACAGGACAAAGATCTTTGAAATTGAGGGTATCTGTTCTTTGGTTGTCAATGATAATGTCCTCTTTGAAGTACTTGCAAGCTTCGCAACCAGCTGTTTTCCTCAAGTCATCAAACTGCAAATCATTTAAAATTGTTGTGTGTGAAAAAGTACATTTTTTAACGTTAGTTACGGTGTCCACCTTATTAAGATATCGTAAAATTAGTAACAATTAACATTTTTTTTAAAGATGACCTTCAGAAAGGAGGAAAAGCTTAACCACAACAATACAACTCCACATTGTTTTTCTTTGACTTTTATTATTGCATGGTTGACTGCAAAGTGGACACCGTAACCAACGTTAACTTATGAGGTCCCCCTCTACAGAAAGCACTGCATGGAAGAAAATTTCTTGGGCCGATTATCTTCCCATTGCTATTTTCTGATAGAGGGTGGTCCATTGTCATAATTTAAAAGTAAATTAAACACCTTTCACTAGATTGAATTTTTACCTATGTGTCCCATTTTTGTTAGCCAGTATTGTGTCCTTACACGTACATGTATGTAGCCTATATGGCACATACCTGTACATGTACATACCGTCGGCACCAGTGGTACACAAGTTACATGGAGACAGCCTGACTTTCCAGTTTAGCAGAATCATTCTCTGGTTTCTCCAAGGCCAAAAATATACTGCACACCTTTAAATGAATGTGGCTGTCTACCCCACAGCTACATGTGGACAAATAGATGCCCCCCCCCGAACAAAATGGATTGGCAATCTACACAATTTCCTTATGAAATCTGATGGCGAAATCTATTTCCTCAAAATCCCTCAGAATGACATGTACATGTAGTTCTCTCATCACAGCCACAACCTCAAATTCAACAGGCTCATACAAGGCCGTGGTATCATACAGTACTGTGTTATATGTACAGTACATGTACACGATGTACATGAATACATGATGTGCACTCCCTATGATTGAAAGATGTACATTGTATACTTGTGGCGTATGTATACATTTCTTTCTGCAGTGTATATCATGAAAAAGGATGGATGTTTTCATTTGTGGTTCTCAAACAAAATCATGAACGCTGGCTTTGGCACACTGTGTGTATTCTAAGAGGATATCCTGTGCCCCTATCGCGCCAACGCATCGCGAGAGTCATCGTGTTGCCAACATAAATCAAAAGAAAGACAGATCAGCTCCATCCTGTTACATGTATAAAGCCGCACTGGAAGCTGGCCCATGCCCACACTTTGGATAACAAGAAAGGCGTCTATGCAATAATACCAAGTAACAATTGAAAACAATGTTTACTGTTCAGGATTTTTGAAGGGGAGAGAGCTTTTTTTTGGGAGGGAGATTTTTCTAGAACGGCAGATAGATTTGTATGACTATTCATCAACGTTCATGTACATGTAACTTGGACTTTGACAATAACAAGGAAATTCCAGTCTTGACAAGACTTTGCACAATGTTTTTCAATTTCCAATGGCATGGGTGTGAAGTGAAAAACGAGGAAATCAGCTGATCAGGGGAAAAGTTGCACGCCTGTCTTCTGCTGTTGTTACTTATGTGCTGGCACAAGTTCTAGCCTACATCTGGCAGGTTTTAAACATACTGTACATGTACATGTATATTGCACATGTAGCTGCATTAGCAGGTAAACAATTTGTAAACCACATAACCACACACATGCCACTAAAACTCCAACAGTATATGAAGATTTTGCCAGGTTTTGGCTGATTCTGTACTGTACATTATGAACTTCTTGTTCAACTTTCTTGGATTGACGGACACAGGCCTGGGGCAATAGTGTTGGATTTTGACTAGGAACATGGGGGTCGCTCCAAGGAGCAACTGTTAAGTGGTACTGTGAATTGCTGTTGGACTGTGCTTGATTTTGTCACACTTACATACATACATGTACATGCATGACTTTTATTAAGTGTGCAAGTCACCCAGTGGCGTAGCTAGGATTTTACTAGTGGGGGGCACAAAGGGGACATCAGCATCTTATGGGGGGCACCAGCTTTCAGTGGTGTGATTTTTTGGGGCAAGTTTTTGTTAGGCTTGTTCAATATCCATTCATCCATTTTTTTGAGGGGGGAGGCCCCTGGGGGAGGGGGGCACGTGCTCCCCAGGTCTCCCCCTTGGCTAAACCTCTGAAGTCATCCCTATACATGTACATGTAGTTTGTGCAGAAGCACCCCCTCATCGGGTAAAAAGTGCCATGCTGGTAGGGGGTTGGTATTGGTATTCAGGTTGGTAGCCAGCGCGACCACAAGGCATGAATTTCTCAGTCATTTTATGAACCAATGACGTGCAGTTCCAACCAAAGGAGCCTCCGTTGCTCGGAAAACTGTGCCCACTCTTAAAAGTCACGCTAAGGGCCAATAGAATCACAACTAATATTAATAATGATAAAAATGAACAGTCGGAATACAATGTGAACATGTGTGAATATTTCATTAAGCAATAACTTAAAAATACTGTTAGCGTAAAAACAAAAGGTCAAGGGTGAGCAACTACGTTTTTTTGTTGGCTTCAGGGGAAGAATCATCTCTTATTGTGCAACGTCATTTCCCCAATACAGGCACAGGATAGGTGGACAGAGCTGATGTTTATTTACTTTTGGAAAAAGTTAGAACTTTCCTACATGTAGGCCTACCGGTGCATGTAAATCCGGACTGGCAGCGTTGGGCAATAACAGTGTCGATCATGTTGATCAACCCTTTGTGGTTATGATGGCAAACTGATTCCCTTGCTAAATCTTCTTGTATCGTAAACACAGGACCTAAATTTGGTACCGGTACATGTGCACATTCAGCTGAAAAACAGCATGGCCATACAACCATTAATAAAAGTATACATGCACTACAAGTGCATGTACATGAAAATGTACATGTACATTTGCAACAATACTGTCAACACATGAAAGTGACCAAGCCACTTCTAAACGTACATGTGCATGTACATCCATCCTTACATACATGACATAAATATACTTGTGGGGTATTTCCTTTGTTCTTGTGTACACAACACGGAAAAAATTTCAAATCACTGCCATTTCAACCAAATTCAGTTTCCTGGGTTAAAATTTCGACCGTATGTCCCTTATATAAAACACTTCAATTTGCGACAGATGAATGGCACTTGAAAATGCCTCCTTTTTGAGTAAATTTGAAATATCTATTTCGTGAAATTCTTGTGGGGTACAACTTAAGTACCCCACAAGGATCAAAACTGGCCTTGTGGGGTACCTTCCATTGTTCCGGTACCCCACAAGGCACTATGTACAAGTGCATGTATTGCATGTAGGAACCATCAACATTTTCACCCACTTGTCCATTTTTGTCAGGAAGCCACACCGAGTGACACACATCAGGACAAATGCAACCTTGTTCCCACGGGTATGATCTTGCCACGCCATGCTGGTTCCTGCCGTGCCTCACGCGATCTAACCCCTGGTATTGTATAATTTAAGTATCCTTCTATTTGGGATATTCAAATTAGGACTTTAATCTGTGTGTGTACGCGCGACACAGATTCATGTGTGCGTGACGTGCAAGAGAATATGTGGGCGCAAGCACGCAGCTTTTGAAATACATGCGCGATTTACTTTACGTTCATGCTTTTTCATCCTGAACATGCTGAATAGCCAGTCAGCTTCATTTTTGCATTCTACACGACCAGGGACTAGCGAAGGAACGCGCACGCAGCCCATGGAATTGAGGTTGAAACAAATGGGTTCAGTTTCCTCCTTGTCACGTTAACAAGAACAAAAGTACTGAAATGTGGCCTTAGGAGTCCTTTTGTGGATTCCACGGTATCCACCCATGCATGCCGTGAGTGTACATGTACAGCTATCATTTACATGAATCTTTGCAAGATCCCTTCCACAGAGCAATATCTGCCAAATTAATCAGCAGTGAACCAGTGAGCTGCATAATACAGTGCAGTTCTTCCAGATTTCTTTCAATAATTGCAAAGTCTCAGAAATATGAGAGTGATACAGTATGGATTTCAAGCAGACCGATGCAAGTTTCCACTTGGAGTCAATAGCTGCTGAAAATCTCGGGTATCACTTTGCATCTCCCATTCATGATTACAAACTTGTAGGAGGTCTAGACTCCGACAACTAATTGCTGTGAATGCCAGCTATCATTTTTTTCTTGAAGGAATTCCTTTTTTAGTTTTAGCCATGTACGTGTACATGTACACGTACATGTATGTCCATGACTCCATTTACATGTATGATGCATGACAGTTCTCTCCCAGAATAGTACATGAGAGTACATGACATGTACATGTAGGCCTATGCTAGATAAAAATGTTAGACCGATGTTCACGAATAAATTTATGAGTGCATAAACATGTATTCCTCTGTTATGTTAATGGACTGTTTGCAATAAAAAACAAAAATGGCCAAGTCTGACATCCATTAAAACAATTTAAACACACTTCCCTTAAACCCTAACCCTCCTCAATCCTCCAAAATCCTTCGGGCAGTTTTGATTTGAAAGGCGTTTGGAGGATTGTCATGATTGAGAGTGAATGCCGAAAGTGCATTGCTGATTGCGAAGAATGCCACGAGCGAAGGTCCTGGGATAGACCTTGTGTTGTCCTTGCTCAGTCATGCATGAATTCAGCCAGATATTTCTTTTGAATCGCAATGCTCAAAAAATGCCATTCGCACTGCCTGGGAGGAATTGCCGGAGGATTTTGAAGGATTCAGGCCTAGGCACACCTCCAAGTAATATTTTCAAGAAAATTTAAAGGATTTAGGAGGATTGAGGCTGAATGCAATTTTTCATGTTGAAAATCAGAGGATTTTGGAGGATTGTGGATAGTTCCTAGTAAAAAGGCAGAGGGGGTTAGGGTTAACTCTGTTTTTGTACAATGTAACATTTGACTCCCACACCAATTAGTTCCAAAGCAATTATTTTGTTTGCTTTCTCATTGATCATAAACAAACAAGTCTTGTGTAACTGTTTTTGTTACTTAAAGTAACTCTTGGAAAAGATTTGCCCTTTTCAGAATACACATGTACTCTATACATGTTCATTTAGTTTCCCTAAAGGGGTCTTCACAGAGAGCAGCTCTGTATGCTGAGAACAGATTTGAAAAAAATGGAAGGCCCTGGAGACGGAGGATATGCAGATTATGCAAATTAACAAATTGAACAAGAGCAATCCTCATGTTTCATTGCCCTGAAAGCAGATTACGGCACTTGATTTAAATGTAAACTCATCCCAACTGTAAGCCACGGTATCTACACCTTCATATAATTCAACGGGGACAAAAAAAAAAAAACAATCTTGTCTGCTGGGTTTAGCAAGTGCACAACCCGACCCATCTGATACACGCACTTGAACTGTACGGCGCCAAAAATAACAGACCTTAAATCGCCCCTTGGGTGCAGGCTGCACACGAAACTCGGTAATATTCACCAGCGTGGGATATCGCCGCATGCACGCTTGGCTGCAATGATGAAATCCTAATCATTTTTTTTTCCCCTCGTTCAACACGGTACATGAGCACATGGTGCGCAGTGTGCTGTGGGGATATCCTGTGTGCTTAAGTAGTCTGCTGCCCTACCTACTGTAGATGCGTACAGGTACACATGTAACTGTGAAATGGAATAACAAATGTGTGCATAGGATGTGTTCCCTGAAGACAAACTGATCCTTAAATGTACACATGTACATGTATGGCGTGTACATGTACACTGTAGATGGGTAATTCCAGAAATCAGGGGTCCATTTTTTTTCATGTCCCTGCCACATCTGACATATGATTTTGTAAGTTCAGCACACATATTCTAATTTCTAAGAGTGATGAATTAATGCAAATTACCAGCCAAACAAATAGAGATAGTTTGAAATCAATTCCGGTATTGTCAAGTAACAAAAGTCAGATGTACACGTAACAGGGACACAAATATGTCACACTTTTGGACCCTAATTTCTGGCATTAACCAGATGTACAGTATACATGTACACGTACTTGTACGCGTAGCGCTATTAGGGTTGTGTTGAATATATTCATCAATCAACGGATAGTCAGTTAATTATTCATATTAAGAAAGAGAATACCCAGAAGTAACAATTAATTTGCAGAAGGGGAACAAATTCAATTACCCGGTTAGAAAACGCAGCTCTGGAAATGCATTTCATGATAATATATGTCGACTTGAGGGCAACTGATCCATGCAACTGCCCAACAATAAGACCCAAAAATTACTGAGTGTCCATCCAGCAACGATTCCTGTTCCAGTGTGCGTACATGTAAAGTTTCAATGGACTGGATTCAACACTGTAAAAGGCCCCTGAAGTTAATGGTCTGTGAGCTGTGAAAAATCACAAACACGCTCAGGTGGGATTGAACTACTGTAGGTGTAAGAACTTCTTCCATGTACATGTACCGGTACAGTACAGGGGCCCATTTCATAGAGGTGCTTAAGCACAAAATTTGCTTAAGCGGGAAAAAAATTTGCTTAATAAACAAAGATTACCAGCTTAAACTCTATCTGATACATGTAGTTATGCTAACCAAAAAACAGCAAAATACCATCCCAAAACAATATATACATGTACATGTAACATGGAGCTTTGGCTGGTTAGCTGATTTATCAAGTAAGGTTTTTCTCACGCTTAAGCAAATTTCATGCTTAAGCAGCTCTATGAAATTGGCCCTGTTGTATGTGAACTGATGCAGACATCTTACAGGTAACATCTTAACCACTCGAGAAGTGAGTCTGATGAGATCGTACATACCAGTACATGTGTACATGCATGGTGGCTGGCTCAAATTCAATGCAGCAAGTACTGCGAGTACTCAGTGATGACGAAACTAAGCATCCAAATTTTGCATGAAACTGGGTGCACAGTGATGGCGATAGCTGGCAATGCGATGGCAATACGATTCATTCAAGACAAACATGAAAACGATGTGCAATCTTGGGGAATGGAAATTTCTTTTCAAAATCATGCATGAACGGCCCGTACAACCCAGCCCCACCGGCCACCGTGCAAACGGCAACCTCGTAGTGCAGATCGGAAACCGACCCTGCAAAAACGCAATGTTTGACAAAACAAACTCACCCCCAGTTTCCTGCCCTAGATTCGCGCAGCATGAGGCCCATTTGGCCCATTTATTTTTTGCTTGTCAATTTCTTCATAATGCTAATCAAACGATACTATGATTAGTAAATGTGCTAATCAACTTTATTTCCTTATTTCCATCACTGGCACACATGCATTTCGACAGAATGTACAAAAAAGTGAAGCGAAATTGCTATAAACCCTGAGTCCTAACACCAGTTTTCTATCTAACCTGCTCCAATTTTCCAAAGGTCATAAACCACACCTTAATTTCATTTCAATATGCTGCACATGACCATTCAAAGCTACTCGAGTTTAGACTTTATCCGTTGCTCACTGTACCGGTACAGTGGGTTGAAATTTACACTCAATTTTATTTCCTCAAAAGTGATTTCATCTCTGCAATGATTTTCCGCTTTCAGATGTTTCACTCAAAATGCATACATGTGTACACATGTACATGCACATATGGGTCACTTGAATGTGTGTACTGTTTTTGTTACAACAGCGGGAATCAACACCCCTTCCATACGGTACGTGTGGCCTATCCCCCACCTTCCCTTCCCCCAACCCTCCCTCCCCCACCCTCCCTTCCCCCAAGCTCGCCAATTCCGCACACATCATACATGTACATGTACACATACATGTATGTACAGTACCATGCAATAGACCTTTTCACTAATAAATTCATAATTATGCATGCATGCGCACAAATGGCCTTGGCGGCAAGGGCCATTGAAAACGTACAGCGGTGCGATTTTGATCATTTTCTCTCAGGTTTCCTGGCTTTGTTCAGTTTTTTTTTTTTCAAAAAATCTCATTAAATCGTTTTTGCTATTACTTTCAAATCTAATCGGGATTTTAGTGCCCTTTACAAAGACCTTACAATCGTGATTTTTCCGGTCTGCATGAGATTAAGCAGGAAAAATTCCCGCTTAGATTACAAACTACATGTAATAGCAAAAACAAGAATTTTCTGAAGAAAAACCTGAACAAAGCCAGAAAACCTGAGGGAAAAATTATTCTACCGTACATATTCAATGGCCCTTGCTGCCAAAGCCATTTGTGCACATGCATGCGTAATTACATGTATGAGTTTATCAGTGAAAAGTCTTTGGCATACCCTGTGTAAGGTACACATACACCCACACCAACCTTGAGCCCAGAACATTTTACTTGGACATTTGTACATATACATGTAGGTTTTGTGTATGCAAACCCAATGCGATGTACATGTACATGTATCATCCCATACAGAGCAAAGAAGCACGAATTCTCAGTCGTCCCGATACAGAAAATGGGTAGGAATGTCCAACAGTAACAAGAGCCATGACCTTGAAGCTGCTTGATTCTCATTTTTGAGATGCCAGGTCAGAAATGTACAATGTATACCTATGGAAATACCGTACCATACCATACGCGCCAGTACGGAAAATGTAACTTTGACGACACCATGGTCAATGATGCCGTAAACCACATGTGCTAAGGAGTTGATTGACCCAATGAATGGTCCACATTACCTTGCAAGGCAGATGAATGCAATTTACAGATATTTTTGGAAGGCAGCATTCAATCACGCACAGGTTGACACATTGTACATGTGTTACACTTGGGCATCTCCTGTGCAGCGTTACATCAATGCAGGTCAGATGTTACTGAAGTTTTCAGCCAGTTTTCCAGTCATGACTGTGTAAATTTATTAGGATTTCTTGAGAAACTTTCAGGTCTCAGTTCACATTTTTTTTCCCCAAATGGAGACGTAAATGTTACATGCTGTATAAATTTACACAATTTACTGTAGAATGAAGCCAAATGATTCCCAGAAATTACATGTGCGGGGTTAATTCTACAAAACGACAAGATTTCTTGTTACAATAGGAATTAAATAATACATGTGTACATGGGTACATACATGTACATGTACCATTTATCATGCACCATTTATCATGGGTGATTTCAATTCTGAACTTCAATAATACATGTACTTTAGACATTAGCCGTAGGTGTAAATGTTACTCTAAATAATCAGCAATCTATCAACCTCTGTGTGAGTTTTATTTTGTCATTAGCGAATTGTCTGCCTCATAAGCATAGTAAGTGATATGATGGTTACCGCGTATGCATAAATGTCCAATGTCCTACATGGTACATGTACACGTGTACGGCATGCCTGAAAGTTGTCGTCTTTTTTTTACAAATGTACGTAATTGTACATTGTTCACAATTTAAGGGATCTTCGTGCCACAAACACTGCTTTTAGGAGACCTTCACATATTACTGTACATGTACACGTCTACTGTAGATGAAATGAGCTGAACTGAACAAGAAAACGACACATATTTTTCTCTCTTGTTCATTTCCTGATTTTCAGATTGGATGGTGAGGCATAAATGTAACTACATGTACATGTAATGTTTTCTGATCTGTTGCCCCAGGGTTGTTTCAGTCTAGCACCCAAAAACTGGGGCTGAGCTGAATATCCAAATATTTGATTGGTTATCAAATATCGGAATTTATTTTTCACATTTGAATATTCGCATGCCAAAATCATGAAAAGGAAAAGGACATTTTTCTTTTGTTTTCAATGGGGAAACTGTCATCATGGAGGCTTGTTTCAAGCAGATTCAAATGAAAAGTGACAGAATGGCCCCTGGGGACATGGCCCTCCCACCTTTTGCAGGGCCTATAATGGGGTGGGGCTTAATGGACTGGCCTATGAATGGTTGATGTCTGATGGTCTCACAACTGGCTCCTCCCTCTCCCACTTTGAAAATCGTTCTGCCACAGCCCACCTGATGCACACGCACTGTGTGTGATGCACACGAGGTGTGTGATGTGTTTGGATCATTTTCGTCAGGAAGATGGCAGCGTGTTGAGTAAAGACGCTGACTATTTTTAAGAAATACTGTAGACAGTCACATGTCTTGGAACATACATGTACATGTAAAACAGCAAATTTAAAGAGATGTGCATCAGTGTTGATGGCTTTTGGAGGAAGATTTGATTGAGAAATTGAAATTTTTTTTAACACAGAAATGTATCCTGATTAGACATAAATGGCCTGCATTCAAAACCCACAGCGTTACCATAGTTACTGGTTACAGATCCATGGTAGTGCTGAAAGTCACGTGGAGTTGTGACCTGCAGTTCCGTATCTTTCCTTGTAGAAATGAAGACTGTTAACCCTAACCCTCCTCAATCGTTCACCTGTTGGAGGACTGAGGAGTGTTAGGGTTAAAGCCTTTAGTAAAGGCTGCAGAGTAATTTTGGGCTGGCATGACTGGTATACACGTTGTCTACAGGGTCAAGCTATTTAGCGTCAACAAGCATAAATAAGTTATTCAAAGCATATTTATACAAAAAACAATAAATAATATTAATTAGGTTTCTACATACATGTGTATCATACTCAAGAATATTACAATTACGTAAAATGATATCTGAGTGTGGAATTTTGAGCAACAATATCGTTCTGCTTGTGCAGTCCAACCGGCTGCCATCTTGTTTCCACGTGAACGGCAGAGAAAACAAAGAGGGTGGCTGCCCATATACTGCAGAAAAAAACTGTTTTCCAGTTAGCCAGTAAACAAGCCTCAGCCTACATGTACAAGTTACTTCCTGAACAGTAAGGCACTACTCCGTAGTAGGCTTGGGCGAATCCACGGAATCGGGTAGAATCGATTTGGAATTGGAGTTGCGATTCCATTTTTTTAGGGAACTGAATCTACGCTGCCACCGATTCCATAATCTTGAGATCCGATCCAAGCAACAGTCCAGCGATTCCAAAAGACTGCCGTCTACATGTAAAAATTATCAGTCAATTTTTGAAGAAACGTGTGATTTTATGCCGATTCAAGGAACCTAAACCGTGCGGCTTTATTTTTGTTGCCAAAAATTGAAGTCCGTGACAAGACATGGCCCACATGCTTTGCAGAATCGTAGTGGCACCATGCAGTACTCCGACCCATTTGTCTGCAGCGCAAAGACGGCCCACTGCTGGCTGCATGCCAACTGAGTCTCATTAACAGGCTGAGCATTTAGGTGTTACATGTACATTGAAAGTGATGAAAACTATGCTAGAGTTTTTCCCACACGCCAAATTACTTGTTCAAATTGATAAGGAAACATCTAAATTGAATGCAGTGTCATTTGTCTTTAGCGCTTAAGTATACATGTACATGTAACGATATCGAATGGCTACGAACAATGGCTACATGCATTGTTTGGCATGCACAAGGGTTTATCCACTACGAACACGAGGCAGAGGTTCCCCTCGTTTTCCCCAAATGAAGCAATCTACATTCAGAATTCGCATCTTGGCATGAACAGAAAAAAGTTCTTGTTAGCTTGTTATGGTTGAGCTCTGAAGACAAATGACACTGCGTTTGATTTGGATGCTTCCTTATTTATTTGGACAGATACATGTATGTAATATCACAGAAAACAATGTTTTCTTTAGCGGCGCTCTTTAGAACATTCATAAGAAAGAGAAGCTGGCGAGATAGGCAATGGCATCAGGGAAAATTACAATAGTTCAACATCGGTGGAAAAAGGTCACATTTCTTGGGACTTTCAGAAAATAAATACATATTTCTTCAGTACGTTTTTGGCAGCATGAAAAGAAAGGTACATGTACCTGTAAACACATTTTGTTTCCTTCTTGTCAAAATACACATTTTAGAACTCATGGTCACTTCTATCAAAACTGGAAAAATTGAAAGCCGGTGGGCTACATACGTACAGTAGACTGATAATATTTTTTCACAAAACGTGTGCTTCCATGAAGTTAAAATTTCAAATTTAAAAATCTGTAACGATAATAAATCTTTATATAAATGTTTCCAATGCAATAAAAAGGGATAATTTTTAATGACACAAATGTTTAGGAAACAACTTACAAATGCATTGTGCACGTAATCTCGGGCATGCTCAACACTGCATTCATGCATGTAAAAATTGGAATCGATTCCCAGTGGAATCGCGATTCCTGGACGGAATCGGAATCGATTCCAAAAGTGCTGGAAGCGGCCAACACTACTCAGTAGGCATAAGGTGTACGGAGTAGTAAATTACATGTACTGTTCAGGAAGTGCATGTAACAAGTAACCTGCGACTTAAATATCCCGTTGTGGAGGTTGTTGCAGTACTTGGAAGATGTCATAAATCATTCTGAAAACAGACATGACAGATAGGCCTAAGGCCCAAAAGGCTTGATAACACATACACTTTTAGTTTCACAAAAAAACACATTCATCACACTCTGCCATGCCTACAAACTGACAATGGTTGATTGGCCAAGCAACTCACAACATGTACAATGCCATGTTAGACAAACTACATGTACATGTCAGAGGTATGTTTGCATGGAGCAAAAGTACGATGTACTTAGCTCGTAAGCATGGTGTAGTGTGTAGGCCGATGTATCGTACATGTACGAATCAACACAACATGTACAATGAAAACCAGTGCCACTGGCCCTTACATGCACTGTACCTGTGCTGCTCGCCAACATGACAAATTTCTGAATGCATCATCACTTAATAGACACTTGTCTTGAGCATCCTAACCTCAAAGCGAAAGAAATTGCAGACTACTTACGCGACAGCAATTTTCCATCAGCCAGGGACTCTTGGTTGTGGCTTTCGAAAATGAGATAACCATCAGGAAATCACACTCTGTCGTAATTAACCTCGAGGAGTAAATTTGTGTCACTCGCTTTCTTTCGCGTAGAAACTAAACGTCCTTTTCCCGCGGGTGTCCTACCAAGATCACACGCACACGTAAGGGGCGACGGATACCAGTACTACATCTACACCATTCGCACAGCGATCATGCAAGCAAGTTGAATCGCGCGTAAACCACGCCCAATGCGTGATTCCCCTCAATTTGTACTTTTTCTCCAACTCGTAATCGCTATTTATATCTAAAACTCATTCAAAAAATACATGGCTTTACAGGAAAAGGGAATTATTTATCCCTGGTACTCGACTATTTTAGTTTTTTCATAACGGAATACTCGTTCAATGAGTTCCTTCCCATTCATCTAATCATCACAGGGCTGGCCAGATGCAGATTTTGCAGCGACTTCCGTGTTTCGTTAGCGTTCATGTACAAACATAGAACATGTAACGACTCTTTTGATTGGCTCATTGAACCATTCAATTTATTAGTTTACCGGGAAATAAATTTTCAGACTAATCAAAAAAAATATCATTATTAGGCCCAAAATGTTAACGAATTTTTGTTGCACCCCAGAGGATCCTCAGCTAAATCTTGAGGTTTTCGATTAATTTTTCAAAGAAAATGTGAAGTGCAAAACTAACCAATGAAAAAATATTCATCCATCATTTCAGTTCGTGACAGAAGTAGTAAATTTTATTTTTATTTTTTCACAAATTTTAAAGTTTGTCGTTATATGTTTGATCTCATGCGTGTATTTATGTACAAATTTAAGGAAAAAAGCACCAAAAAACTCACAATTTCCCCCGAGATTTACGTATAAAAATTACCATCCCACCATCAACATACATGGCCTTGTGGCCCAATGGATAAGGCATCTGACTACGGATCAGGGGATTCCAGGTTCGAGTCCTGGCAAGGTCGGAAAATTTTTTTCCCTCTTCTTTCCTAAAGTTACTTTCTTAGACGAACAATTTCTTGATTTTGAACTTTACTGTGACGCCCATATACATGTACTGAATATCCTTTCCTCACACAAGTAAAAGTTACGGTTTATGCATCACCAGCATGAGCACACAACAGCACCACGTTGGCGGCGCTATTTTAATCTAACAGCGATATCAGCTGTTAATTTTGCGGCTCGTCGCCCACAACAGCGCTCGAACAGGGCGCTGGGAAGGGGCTTTGCACTGTAAGGTGTACTATTTACGACAAACATTTCTCTCTCTCTTTAGCCTCCCTCCAGGCGACGCAACTACACGACGCGACAGCACGACAGCTCCCTTGTGTCGTGCCGTCAGGTCGCACCTTCGCCTTCTTGCCATTACTTTTGTACACACACGACGAGTCGCGTCGTGCCGTCGCCCGTCGCGTCGTGCTACTTTAGGTCCTTTCCATGTTGCATTTTTTGCCGCCTAAACGTCGCCCCTTCCGTCGCCCGTCGTGTCGAGCTGTCGTGCGTCGCGTCGTGCATCGTGTCGTGTATTGCGTCGCCTGAAGCACGACGCGACGCACCACACGACGCACGAAGCGACGCGTCGTGTGCTGTCGAGTTTTGCTTCATGGTGTTCATAGAGGGCGCCTTTACTGTTTTCTTTCATTTCCTTCCCCCGACCTTTGCTTGCACAGTACATCCCATAGGTACCAGGCCATGATTCTGTTGTTCTTTTTCGTGGATTCTTTTTAACTTTGTGTTTTTATTAAGAGTGATTTGTTGAAGAAAACTCTTTTCCTTTTTCTTTTTTAAATCAAATGTAATCAGAAAGAGTTTTGCGACTAATCGGCATTGTCTCCAGGAAATATATAACATTAACGTCAGCCACAACAATGTTTTAGCTTCTCCTAATCTAATTGTGATTTTTCTAATAAATATTGTAAATCCATTCTAAGATACAATACGTCAATCAGTATTACGTGCTTGCAGAAATGTAACATGCAGGCCAAACAGAGAGGAAGAAAAGACACCGTCACAACGGTAGCAGGATCTACAGTGTTTTAATTAAAAACACGCCGGCGGACTAATATCATTGAAAGTGTGGTGCTGATGAAGTTAACGAGGCAGACTAAATTAGAGGAAGACTGAAGACTGAATATTCTGAGGGTAATAATATAGTGCAGGCTGGATGGTAACTACCTAAACCCGTGCTCAAACTCGCGGTCGTACAATTGTAGACAAGTTGTCTGGAGGAGTGAGAGAATTACTTGGAAACTGCTGGCACGGATCACAGAGAAATATTTATAAGGTTACAAATTTACCACAAATGGGAACTTCATCAACGGTCTTAAAAAGAAATTGGACAGACATTCGAACAAGGATCAGCCGGGTAAAAAAGTGACGAATTCTGGGCTTACACTTATTATGTGAGAGCACCTACATACGCAGATTTTCTTTTTGCTCGTTTTCATTCTTTGTTTGGATAAAATATGACACAACTAATTCAATTTGATGAATGGATGAAAAAGCCCCCCCCCCCAAAAAAAAATCAACGCCTGCGGCTCAGGGCATGTATTTTGCAAGCGCGTTGGACGGAAATTAGAGAAAACAAAAGAAATCATTGACTGGGAAATTAAGGAGTGACGAATTCTGAGCTTGCAGTTTCCACTTATTTTGAGAAAGCAGTTCCTATTTATTCGGATTTTCTTGTCCACTTTTATAATTTCTTTCAATAAAATATGACTGAAATTAATCCCAATTAATGAATCGATGAGATAAAAACAATGAAAAATCAACACCAAAGAGCGAATAGCATGTACTTTGCAAGAAAGGTGAAAGAAAACAGTAAAGGCACCCTCTATAAACACCATGAAGTAAAGGGCAACAGCATACGACGCGTCGCGTCGTGCGTCGTGTCGTGCGTCGCGTCGTGCTTCAGGCTAAAGAGAGAGAGAAATGTTTGTCGTAAATAGTACACCATAGCACTGTCTTTGGCTGCATTTTCCACGACCTGTGACCGCAAGGTTATCTCTTCCTATTAGTTTTAGCGAAGCCTTTTTTTGGGGGGGGGCGCTAATAAAATGCCTTGACGCGGTCAAGTGTCGGCTGTAATAAAAACGCGGCCCTGGTACGATCACAGTGCGGTAATTTATTTTCTTAAGTATCATCCGATCACGCATATCGTGATATATTCAAATCACTGGTTATTATCTTTATCAATTTCGATTAACAAATAAAGTGTAGTGAGAATATTCTCAGCAATGAGGAAAATAAATTTGAAATAAAAAAAAATCGGATTGATAACCGCGCCGCTTGTGGCACGCACTGATGAGCGAGCTCGCACCTGGAAGAAATTTTCCCACAATGCTCTGCGCACGTCGTTCGCTGAGACCCAGTGTGACGTGTTTCCTTCACTTAAATCTGTGCAAGGTCATCAGCCCACCCTGGCCCCCGAACGCTGGGTGACAAGCGAACAACTCATCGCCACTCCAAGGATTACACTATTTTTACCGCAACAGCATTCTGCCTACATGGTGTCAACACAGCGTCAGTTGAGGTGTGTCTATAACCGAGGAAAATGGTCGGTTCTAAGGCCACAATCCTAACCAAGTCATGGTTCAAAAAAGGTAAAAAAAAGGAGAAGTTTAAGCAGAAGCAAAACAGATTTCTTTAGCAACAACAACAACAATACAGAAAGATCATTTGCACTGAATAGAAATTCACGCTCGAATAAAACTGGACAACTTACCCCAAAAATTGAATAGAGTTTGATCTATCCAAGAGAGAATCAAATTTGCTAAAAATATGCCTACAAAACAAGACAAGCCCCAAATCGGCACAGTGCAAACAGCAAGAGATTACTCCAAAAAATGTTTTCCAGCATACTGACAGAGAGCAATATCAAAAAGACACAAAAGAATACAAGAAGTTTAAGCATTTCCTAGCGAAACTATACAAATCGAAATATACTGAAACCAAGGACTCTACGTGTACTTTAAAACAGGTAAAAACGTACAATTGAAGTAAATTACCCAACTGTAGCAACACTGTACAACTGCTGATTAAAAGTTAATGTAGATGTGACAACATCAACAATTCAAGTCACAGCCATTCCTACTGTAGGTGAGTAAAGTCTATTACTTCGACATTCCCGGCACTATGCACGCAATTACTGAACTCACGGAGCTACGTGTTACTCAAATAGCTCCATGCTGAACCCGACTTTTCTAGTGAAGGCGTACCTAACGAACTACGTGTCCATCTGATTGTTTTTAATGTGGAACCGAGGGCACTGGCGAGACCATGACCTAACTATCTAGACACTGTAGTATAGAGCAGACACAGTCAAGGTACATAGAATAGTTGCACAGTGCCACCAACTTCTAAAACCTGAACCCTAATTTGACTGATGGACTCAGGTCCACTCCACAATACAACCAAAAAACACGTATCACCACACTGTGGGCCAAACGAAAGATGATACTTTCTGGCCTGTGTCCAGGACTGTGTCCAGGGCAGGGCTTCACTCATCATGGCACGCTTACGTCATGCTCAGCTAGACTGGCGCGGTCTCTCTATACATCACAGTCCAGCATATTTTTATTTTTTTAAAATTTTACTTTACAATTAATGCAAGTCTTTGACAGCAAGCAAGAGCATGTATAAACGAAAGTCTAGAATACTTGCCTGAGACTAGTCTAACCACCATTTTTTTCCCAACCAAAGCACATCTTCCTACAAAAACTTCCGCTGAACTAACACAGACATGCCAGGGTATCCATACAATGCATGTTGCTTTGATGTGTCACGCCATATTCACACTAAGCTGGCAGCGGAAATGGCACATTAATTGGAAAGATCACAAAAATATAAGTACAGGATAAAAGCAAACTGTCGAAATAATCCTCCAGTAACTGTGGTGATGGGCTTCCATGATAATGGTTTATAGCAGTGGAAGAGAGAGCAACAATCAAGATCATCACTGGACATGCTGGATATTTGGAAAGGTGGTCTAAAATCCATGACATACACAGGGGCTAACTGTAAAATATCAATATCACCGATTTTCTGACCAAATACCGTACAACCAGAGGAAAACGCACCAAATGCTTCTGCAGAGAGCAAGGCAGGGTCCGGCAGAGGAAAAAAAAAAGTAGCTCATCCCCTCACTGCCTGTCTGCGCTACTATAGGCTCCAAGCTGAACCAAGAGATGGCGCAATTTTCCTAACAATGGAAGATCCTCTGGTAATAACTGCGCATCGCTGGCTCACGAACGTGTATGAAACGCAAGCGTTGCAGTCGCATCGTACTACTCCCTACTAACATGGCTCTTTTCAACCGATGAAGGGGTGTTTCTGCTCATGGCGGATAAAAATCTTGCTATCCTGGGAGTGCTGTACCAAGGTGGCTCTAGTGAGGAGGAATAAGATACACTGGGGGTACTATTTACAACAGACCCAGGAAAAGGAGGATAGCATTTTTTTGTCTCCATTGCATGTTCCATTTAACCCTGGGACGCGTTTATGAATTTTTCTTTAAATCTTCTTTAAATGGCGAGTTTATTCATTTCAACCCACGAGCGGGTAACGGCGAATAAGGATTGAACCTAGTAGACTTTGTTTCTTTGTGAAAATCTTTCGGAGGCTGATTAGTTTCTATATAAAGCACATTATTAGATATCTAGATTCAAATTTAAAACACATTTTACTTTAGATTTTCTTTATTAATTAGAGACAATGGACCGAAAAAAATTAAACAGACGATTTAAGCTTGACGTTTGTCTAGATGCATGATTCTAACCACTTTAAAGTTTGTACAAAATATTTGGCAACGCTTTGTGGTTTTTCATTGTACTGAATAAGGCATTATTTTCTTGAAACATTCTTTGTATCTCTTCGAACAAAATATTGAGGGCACTGGTGCCTGTTACTCCGATAAGAATATCAATATTTTTGATCGTTCCAATTCATTGAAAAGTAGGCATTGCAAACGGTTGCAAAGGAAGCGTGGATGGAACACTGCAGGCCGCAATCCCCTCCCTCTTGAGGGGCAAGGTGTTACCCCTTTAAGCTCTATAATGTGACAGGGATCAGTCTGTTAATGCATGATGGTCTCACAACATGCCCTCCACTTTGAATATTCCGTTGATTCATCATGGGAGTCAGAAAAGGTAGTTCCTAATACTGACGTGTAAAGTACACAGCATTCACAATTCGACAACAAATTTTCAAAATTCTAGCAACTTCAGAGTGTTTTTTTTCCAGTAACTCTCAATGCCGGTATTTAAATTAAGTCCTGAAAAACAAACAGATGTTTTTCTTGTGCAGGATCCATATTTCCGAGACAGGTCAGCCTAAAACGTATTTTCTACTGCCATGCTCAAGGCGTTTGGGCTGACGGGTGTGCCCTTCAACGTCAAATGACCGTAACTACAAAAACATGATCAGATGGAGTTGAAACTCCACAGTCGTGAGAAGAAGTCAGGGTTTTTTTTGACATGCATACCAGGTGTTAACAAGTCGAGCATGGAACGAGTTCTTGGGGGCAGATCTGCCCACTGCCTCTACTGTGAGATGGTGCAAATAAGCTGACCGGATTTAAAAGAAACAAAAATTGCACGGACCCCATCAATCAACACTTCTTGAGTTCAGTCTATAGAAGGAAGTTGAAGTTAAGGGGAGGGCGTATCATTATTAAAGTCATCTATTTCTACCTAGAAGGAAGTGAGTCGAAACAAAAATCAACAACAGAATTTCAGTCATTCACTGTTGCTTTCAGAAAACTCTTTGTGAGAACACATCAAATGTGTCGAGTATTTTTTTCTGGTTTAGAACGATTCTGAGTGTAGTTCATCAAGAGAGGGCGCACTAAACATCAGACGGCCTCTTCATTCCGTGCGTGATGCAAGTAAAAAGTCCCGCGCATTCATTTTTTTCATCATGTCAAGTCCATCGTCAAACGATCGGCCTGTGCTTCCTCAGTATACCAAGTGACTATCTAAAGTGCACTCCGTTTGGGAAAATAATATCTACGCCTGCGCGTTGGGATTATAGTTTGGTTTGGCTCTGTCACTGACGTGTCCGGGACATGGGTGGAGATTTCTTGTCACATGGGAGAGGGGGGGGGGAGTCAGTGACCTAAAAGTCTATGGAGGATGATTAAAACTGGTAACCCCCAGGTGAAACAGTGTGTGTGGGTGTGCCCTCCGCCCATGGTCCTAGGAGTGAGGGGAGGGGAGGTGTTGTTGGGGGAGGGACTGGCTTCCTAGTTCCACTCGCAGGGAGATTGCACGCTCCTCCCTCTTCCATTATTTGGATTTGTGCCTTATTTATTGCTCTTTAACGTTCGCTCGTCACAGGATTAAAACAACTGAGAAGTTAACCCACAGACGATTAGTCGTAGACCCTCACGCGCGCAGACTTGTGTAGTTCAGTCTATTCTGGTGAAGCAAAAAGATGACATCTTCCCCAGGCTAGTAGCGCCCCAGATGTAACACGTACCTGCCCCTACACAGTTAAAAAGGGCAGACAACGCACACCAAACGTGCTCTGAGGACGAGACAATACGTGCCGTCTGCCATAAGTATTTCTGACGAGCAGTCATCCATTATAAATTCTGAGATGGTTCATGTTCGTGTCTTGAAGGTTTTGGTACTGTGTAAAACAGTGCAGCGAAGTGGAAGCTTATGTTTAGAACTAAGTCCAATGGTCCTTACAAAGCCTATCTCTCTGACCCTGCATGACGTCTGGCGTCTGTCTCTTTTCTTTAGTCATTACAATTAAAACTGATGAGGTAAAACTGCAGTTAACAACCATTTAAATTCAATTTGAATTAAATAAAAAATATACATGTACAAGTCAATTTAGAATCATAAATTAGGCTAAATTTCACTAAAAGCTGTCACCATAATCAGTCCAGTATTAAACCCTTGTGCCTTTGCACGTTATTGGGTTTTAGGAATGGGAAACTCTCGAACGATGTTCCACTTCAATCGATGATCCAACAGTAACACCGTTTGCACCAATTGTAGGATAGTGGCAAACAACCCACCTTCCAAACGAAAGGTGGGGAATAAATCCGAAGTGCTCAAACAGAATTACGCCATGTTCGTGCCCGTCTTTTATTTGCACACTGGTTTACTGATTCAGGCGGGATACAATGGCGGGCCCACATTGCTGCTAAATAAGTGCTCAGGTAAACATTCGCGCAATTTCGCTTGATCGATGGTTTCAGCAAATGCACTGTTTTATGAAACGTCCACATTCGCCCTCTCATTATCCTTCAAACAGGATCCCCAGGTGTGGCGAAGTGCTTGGAATTATATGTTTGCTTTATGCATGTGCAAGATTTTGGAGAGGTTTCGGGGGGGGGTGTATTGGTCCATTTCTGAGGTTTTTCGTGCGGGCTGGAAGGGAGCACAAACGCGAATTAGTGAGGGCAGATCAAATACTCGCGCTGCGAATTCGATAAAAGTGGAGCGCGTGTCAACTTGAGTGAAAATGTTGCTTCAAATCTGTCGTGATGTCGAATTTGCTTCGCTGTCACCTTCGCCTGTAGTGTGACCTAAACAGTTATAACTGTTTTCCTTGCGGATTTTTTTCTCAATGGCCTCTTGAAGTCCGCCATTTCAACAGGGAAGCTCCTGCAAGCCATGAAGACTAGTCTTCTCTCAAGACTGATGATGAAATCTTTATCCATAGGAAAGTACATTATGGTGTTCTTCAAGTGTAACACGGCTGTGCGCAGCTAAACATTAGACCTCAGCGTGTATATTTTGCTGAAACGCACTCATGAAAATCTCTAAAACAAACTTGAAGAAATATTTCTCCCCCCCAAAAAGTGGGAAAATACATCTCCCTAAAATTGAACTTTAGAAATTGTATCTCACGAAAAATATACAAGAAGGTTTCAACAAATACATCACGTAAAAACACTTTGGAAGAATGCACGTTTCTTTTTGCACGATCGTCCCATCGCTCAGCACAACTGGCCAATCCTGTCTGACGTCTCCTCTTTATTCCCCTTTCTGGAAACAATATTTTACAGCGGGAAAAAAGACGACTGGTTGACGATGGAATTCTCGACAAATCGTGCATTGAGATTTATCGATCGCTCAGGGATTAAACTATCGCGTCAAAGGCACCGGTGGGCATTTCAACAGTGAATTGTTGGAGTGGAAACAATAGTTTGGTGTCACACAGGGCCCGAGTATAGTGTATAGCCACTTAACTGCCAACCATACCGAGTTTGTTTTCAACAGAACACTTCATAAGCCTGACTAACTCAAGGATATTCATTGATGAATTTACCTCTTCGTGTCGTGGTCAGCATGACTTGTGTGCCGCCTCATTCAATTATTTAAACATTTAATCTTTTTATCTTTCCAAATACTGCAATACTTTATGTCGTTGAGGTATGGTGAGGTGTGATAACAGGATTAATTACATTGGATTTGTCATATTCGGAATAGCAAAGGCGATTATATGTATTGGGCCTGTCATACTATTTTGTGATCATGTAAAAGGGTGTCGGGAAAAGGGGGCAAACAAATCATCGCCATCAAATATGGCACTCAAATTTTAGGGGTGTGCAGGAGAACTTAATGCCAGGAAGCAGCTGCATACTATACACTACCACTTTTTATTTTTTGATACATTTTTTTGTATGACATACTCTCTAAATCCGAAAAAGTGAAACTAGGGACAAGACGATTTAGAGTGAAAATCACTCTTAATTCGGATTGAAATACTCTTACAAATTAATCACTTCAGTAGGAGCTCGAGTGAAAACTCGATCTTTTCGATTGAAGAAATTTCACTCTGAAACGTCTGGTCCCTAGTTTCCGACTGTAGGAGTGGAGTTTCACTGGAAAAGACAGAGTTTTCACTCTTTTCAATTTAGCGAGATATTTTACTGTTGAAAATGTGAATTTTATGTTTGAAACATTTTTATTTCAATAAGAACACCATCTAGACAAAACAAAAAAACGAAAGACCTATACCCCACTCATTGCATGGAAAAAATTAAAAGTTAAGAAAAAAGTGGTCATCAACCTTTTTGGAGTAGTATATATTAATATAATTATGTATTTACATACGGAATTTGTTATTATAGCCGACTTTAGAAAATCATCTTTAAGACAAAGAAAAGGAACGGTTTGGACAGTTTTCAATTAAAATAAAACAATCAGGACCTAGAAAATAAACACAGGTGCCTTTTTATGTCTGAAAGCTTTGTTGAGGGGTACGTCAAATTACAGAAAAAAGTTGCCACTTTGTTTTATTTCTCATTCCGTATATTCTGACTTTTAATCTTTAAATCTTGAGGTCAGGACTTTTTTTTACGGAAACCCAGTGCCCGGCTGCTCGTTTTTTGCTTCATAACTATTAAGAGGTCCTCATACAACTGCAAATGAAATACGTTAATCAACACTTTTACACATGTCGGACTGGATTGGTTTAATACTATGGGAGGAGTCTCACGGGGGGATTCAACAATTTTTCGTTCCGAACATCGTGATGTATTTTATAGAAGCCTTTACATACAACAGAAACTGGGAGCATTTTCACATCTGGAGAGTTTTCGGCCTAGTCGCGGTGGAAATACACAGCTAAAACGTAGATTATCATGTACTATCCGCGATTTTTGTAAAAAAAGAAAAACGAATAAAACTACATAGGAGGAGGCGACAATTATTGTTTTCTCCCGTTTTTACATGTCGAACTTTTCCAGGATGGTGCGTGGAATTTTTGTGTCAAAGGGAGCCTTAGTACCTTAGTACCTGACCACATATGGCTTATCAATGAAAAAACAAAATTTTGAACCAAGTTTCAAAACTAAAACACACCCCCCCCAAAAAAAAGCACACACGCAACAAAACAAAAAGGGCTGGGAACAAGGATGCATAAGAGGACAAGAAACTTATTACATTTTTCATTCGGCCTCATGATTGAAAAAAATTCCATTTCAAGTATAATCCCAGTGAAGATCGACTGTCTGCTTTGAAAATTTGACAGCGGAAACTACCCGTCCAACTATTGCCCATGCCTTTGATGTCAGACAGGACAAGTAATATAGAGGTAGAGATGCAGGAAAGGCGATATCTCATTTGCTAGGTAAGTTTGTTTTTGTTGGCGTGCCAAGATATGATTATGTATGGTTTCCAACCCCTTTCCCTCACAAGCTGGTGCCCAGCACCCTTTTTTGCACTGTTTATTATTTCAAATATTTGAACGAGGGGTTCTTAATGTGTTGTCGTTACCCCTTTGTACAAGGTTTCCAAGGTACGGGATGTCGCGCAGTGTTTAAAGAAGGACTTAAACCCTTCGTACAATGAACTGAGCTGGGCTTGCTCAGCAAAGACAGCCCCGGGGTAACTCTATGGAAGAACACCGTGCGTGTTTAGTTTAAAACTCGAAAGTGCTCGTTACACCTCCAAGAAGTGTGACTGGCTGTTACGTACCAAAATTTCCTTCAAAGGAGTTTCGTTTAGGACGTATGTAGTTACGTCTGTGCTCCTAGTTTCTGACTGACCCTTTGGCTCTGACCGAAGGGAAAAAAATACCCTTCTTATGCCGCTAACCCTGTCTGGAATTTCCCATCAAGAAAGAAATTCAGTGATACTCGTCAACATTCCTCAGGATAAAGCATATATCCACTGCCCCATTTTTTTCACCGACCAACAGACCTCAAGACCCCTCAAGGTAAAAAAATGAGAACCATAGAATTTTAAAAGGACGCTGCGTGGTACGTTGGAATGATGTGCTGTATTGAGTGTTCTCAATGGACGGACGGCAACCCTTTTTTCTCCTTCATTACACGTAACAGGTGAAAACAGTGAAATAACAAATTGCACTTAGATTTGACTGGATCCATTTGACTCTTAAGAGTAAAAAACCACAGTCCGGTTTTGTATGTTCATTTTATCTCCCTCTTGGGGTATATAATTAGCTCAGAAGTACCTTATTTTCATATATTTTGAAACAAAAATTCCTGTAAGAGCAGAAAAGTGGGGACTTGGACAGTCGAGGTAAAAACAGGAGGAATTGGTGAAGGAATTTGGAGAAAAGTTAGGATATTCTAGAAACTGCTTGAGAATATTTAAACTTGCAAAAATTAATGTTTGATTGCTCAGAACAAAATTACGGGTGGTGCCTGATTGAGACCAGGATTGCTGGATTGTGTGATCAACGGAAAAACCTTTTTTACAGATTAGCACGTAGCATTTGAAGACCTCCCTGTCATGTGAACAGATTGGCGTTTCATACCCCTTCGACAACATGAAAATGGAATGTTGCTGTCCTCAGGCCTATAAACCCCACCTTTTTGCTCCCTTCTGGAAATTTTTATTCATTCCGTTCAAGTAAACGAAAGTTCACAAATAAGGCTACCTGTAGTTAAGCGAATAGGCGTTAAGGAATCAAGCATACTTTGTGTCGTGCATCGCAATAGCTACGCACATAGCAACAATATAATTACGCTACATTAATTCCCCCAGGCTCGGCTTTACATAATTTCTGAGTGCTGGTCATGCTAAAACAAGCCGCATAGCACGAGATGACCACGTGACTATAGTTTACTCCTTACCAAGACGTTTCGAGAGTGACATCGAAAGGAAAGTATGTAGGAGACGAGTCCACTGATTTACAGTAGGGGTGAGACAAAGCAGAAATCTTCCGAGAAGACATAAAGAGACAGATTTGATGACAAAAAAATGTGTTGTTCGGTTTAATTTAATCTTTATTCTGTTACAAATTTAAACAGCAAAACCATATGTAGTCCTATTGATTACGGCCATTATAGAAGGTTAGTCTGAATTCTAGTGAAAGGTTCACTATTTGACTAATCATAAACTAGGCCTAATTCACATTTTGTGTTGTTCATTCTTCCGTCCACATTTTGACGTTGAAAGTACGACATGTTCAAAACTTTAAAAGTTGAAAGGAACAATTTTTCTGAAGTCATTTTGTTTTTGATTTGAACTATTGGTGTATTTATTGCTCATTTATATTTTCAAAACACCACTTGTACAGGTTTTTAAAATGAGTACTAACGTCTGGTTTATAACCCACATTATGAGTGATCTCCTGTGAATTCGTCCAGTCGAGTGACGTCATTCGAACCTGATACCCCTGTATCAAACCTCGACAACCTGGAAAGCAAATTTTGTTGTGTAACTCAATAAAAGAAAAGAAATCTTCCTACAGCAGCAAGTACCAAACACGATCCAATCAAACATGCTCAGCCAGTCCTATTTTGGAAACTGGTAAATACACGGTTGTTTGAGTTTTAGATGACGATTTAGTCCGTGAGGGGAGTGGGCATACCAGTATAAAGGGACTTTGCCGGCGTCTTTAAGCACTTGTGTCATTTTTTGCTGGACGGAGGCCGGTCGAAGTCCGCTAGTCATCTTGCAAGAAAAAAATTCTTTGTGGTGAGTACATTAATTCTCCGCTGAACTGAATAACTTCAGCAGGTTGTTCCTTTTTCATTGCTGTTGCAATAAGCTACACTTTTGCTCTTTTTTTTTACCAGGAGCGTAGACCAAAGTGTGGTTGTCAAAATCTTATTTGTTTAAGTTCATAGATAAATAGGGTATTTTCTGGTCTGTGAAGTTTCTATGTGTGTTGTAGAAACTTATGAAGGCTATCGAAAACAATTTAATCTTCACGTGCAAACGTTCGCGAAACATTGATTTTTGTTATTAACAATCTAACGATTTTAGGCTATAACCGCATAGATCCAAGTTTCACACAAAAAAAATCGTCTTGACGTTAGCGTAGCGCCTGGTGTTGCAATTTAACCTGTGCAGACTCGAACGTGCAGCTTAAGTTGAATTTTAAGGTTAAATCTTTACCTCATCGTTTTTATCATGCGACCCCAGATAAATTGTTTAGAATCAACCAGATGTTTGATATGAGATTTGGTGTCTGGCCTATGTGACAGCAGCGTTCTTTCCCTTGTGCGCTAGAGACCCCATTAGCTATTGTAGCTACACTGTCTTTAAGCCACAAAAGCGGCCGGCAAAACTCTGACTGGCCATTGGTATAAACATTGAAGCACATTTCACCAACTGCTGTTAGATGAAAATAATACGTATTTACCTCAAGTGGGACGAATATCCATTCCAGTTTGTGGCCCATACGAAATACATTTGCATGTAGGCAAATGTTTACGAACGACGAAAAGGTCTACAGTGAGGAAACATAGTGACCCTATACACGTATCTGGTGCATGGTGATTTTTTTAATTTTCGGAATCCCTAAACTGAATAAAACGCGATTGCTCTTTGTATGATATCTTGAGGAAGCAAAAAATATTGACTGGAACAGTCCACATATCCGTTGCAAGAGATTCAAGAAACTTTGAGGAAATTTTATGCTGGCCCCAGTCTCCATACTATAGGCCTAGAAAGAGCCAGCTTGAAGTCTCTAGTTTAACAAAATATATGTATATCGTGCCTTTCCACGCTACATTTATACATGTGTGATTCTTTAAAAGGTACACTCCATCAATGATTTGTGCATTATGTGCCTTTGAGTCAACAAAACTACACACAATCTTGAGGAAGGCGTCTTTAAGAAGAAACATGAAAGAAGCTTCATCTCTGCATACTGTACACTTCAGATTAAAAGTTGCTGAGTCATGTATGTATTGCGTGTCTGAGACACGTCCCCACGTTCAGTCGCATGCAGCTACACGATGCACGCACTGAACCGATGTTCCATTCCATCTGTACATTTTGGGGTGCGTTACGTACACGATGTGTTCATGCGCATCACTTCCACGGACACAAAAAATCGACTCCAGTCACACAACACACGGGCCGATTTTGACGGATATATACTACGCTTGGCGCAAGTGTTGACACGCCCATGGAAATGCATCTTTGTAGTAATCGTGCACGCGTGTTGTGTCAATGTGCGCTTTTCATTACGATTTTCCAAAATGCGTCATTAGACAAATCCTTGGAAACAACTTCTTTTTCATTTTGTTTAAAAAAAAGTTTGCTTGCCACAAGAAATAATTTCAGAGGAAATTTACTCCGATTTATACCACCGTTAGACCAAGTTTGCTTTTCAATTAGAATTTTACTTTTGGGATAAACTGATAATGATTGGTGGTAACTTTGAGGTCGAGATGGATTTTCACCTTGAGCCTTGGAAGGGAAAGGCGGCGCGTGTCCAGTACATTTTTTGTTCGAAGTAAACATAATTAAAGGACATAAAGGAGTGATTTCATCACTCTTTCATTTGAAAACGAATAAGGGAAGAATGATGTTGACTGGATAAAAAATCATGTGTGGGAAAATTTGAACTTAAAAGCTACGGTACACAATCACTTTGTTCCTTTTTAACGAGGAAACGAAATGAAGTGGGACAACAACATTCTTGTCAATTTCCCATCTAAACAGTTTTATTCAACAAAGTTCTTTTTCATTTATTTTTCTTTATTCCTGGCCAGTTATGAAAAGCTGCTCTTTCATTTGAATTTGTCTGATGTTCGTTTTCGTTTTAGAAAGCTGAAAACAACAAGCTATTTTTTTCTCTATCGGTGTAAGATACATATGAGAAAATGGATTACATGTACCATTCCAATAAGTGAAATGTGAAATGTATTTTACAAACTGTGATCTTAATAACACTTCTTAGAAAAAGCTAACTGCTGCAACTGAGACCAACAACTCATTCGTTTTGCAACACTGTGCAAAAAGACTGTTGACTGAGTCTTGTTTTCACGAATGCTTATATGTGTTCAAGGTACAGCCCATAATTTGCTGTTATCCAAAAAATAATTGACTTTAGAATGAGTCCCAGACGCTGAATTCAGGAGCAATTCAACTTTTGATCTGAACTATACAGTATTGTCAACAGTATTGTATTGAGTTTTGTCAACTCAAAGGAACATAATTCAGAAAGTGTCCCAAACGCTGAATTTTTCTAAGAATTTAAAGTATTCGTCACTGGGCTGAAACCTTAAACGCTTGTTCTTATGCACCCTCCTTTAGAATTTGAGTGTTTTTGTTGCCGCAAAGAAACAAATTTGTCCCGAGTACAAGTTGTTCATCAATCATGATACAAATCTTACTTGTTCATCAATCGCCTGTCATCGGAGCTCGCGCTACTGCGGAGCGATCACGTACCCGAATTCTTCCCATTTTTGTTGGGTATCACTGCTGCGTGTTTCCCTGTCTACATCAGGTTACAATTACATTAAGTCAAAATGACAACCACATGTTTGTAGTGAAACTAATTATGTAGGTCCATAGGAATGTATTACCATTGTCCGTGCTCATTACTGTTCTAATAACTACACTGTATAGGTTTGTAGTCATGACAATGCCTTCATCAACTCTTGAGCTATTCATACCTCACGCCTTCTTGGCTGAACTTTAGTATTTTCAAATGCTGCTACAATATCCCACAGAGATTGTAATATTCACATGACCAGCAGGTTAAAAACACAACTTCGGATATTAACTCAATGTCGTGTGCGATGCTGTGTTTGAAGGACGTCTTTGATTCTGTAACGCGTGTGGCGTTTGTGCCGTGTAAGAGACTGGGATTAGTCATCTTCCTTTTTAGACAAGGTACACAACTTCTTCATTTGAATGAAGTATCTTGATATCGGAAGAAGCCTTACGAATTCTAAGACAAGAGATTGCACTGTTCTTGAATTGCTGTGTTAAATTAGTCTGCTTTATCGCCACATGTAATTTTGAAACATTACGTAGGCCTACCTGCCTAAGAAGAGTTTTACAGACACGACCGCTTCTCAGCTTTCTATAGATGGTGTCAGAAATACCAGGATTTAATTATTTGGCAATGCAAAAAAATGCCGTCTCATCAGAACAAGTGAAATCATGTCACAATCATTTTAGGCATACACAAATCCTGATCAATCTGCTCAACATGACGGGCATATTATGTCAGATATTGCATTACACATTCAGTTTTACCAATTGTCTGGCGGCACACAGTCGCCACATGATATGCTTCATAATAAAATGTAGAGCATCACACTCTGCCGAAACAGTGTGTTGTAACAGTCATTTCAGATTTATAACTGAGCCAGCGGTGGGCCCTCGAAACGAAAGATAAAAATGCTAGCCTAACAGCTTGCATGGGCTTATCTGTGATCCGTCTTGCCACAATGTCGCAACGATGTGTCTTTTGTTTGAGCTGGGGCTGGGCCCACAACTGTAAATGCCACCAAAATGTGTAAAAAAAAGTGTAATTTTATCTTGTTTTTTAGTACAGGCACCTGAGGGGGGGCACCGGGCACGTGCCCCCATCCCCCCGGCTACGCCCCTGCATAATAGACACCTTGCATCAATACAGTTTTCAGTGGATAAGAAGAGCTTTAAGAAACCAGTTCCCCCAGGAAACGATGGCCACTATGCAAAAGCCTGCCCCAAATTTACGACTCGAGGTTTAGCTGCATTGTCTTCGGTCTAGGGGTTCAAATTGTAGAGTTGTAGACTCGATTCACTTGACTTTGGCTGAGTCGGATGCGAATCGCTGTTTTTGGGACTTGTAATCAGTTTTGACAAATTGTGACTTGTCTTGGACTTGCAAAAATGACTTGTTACGTGACTTGGACTTGCACATCATGACTTGTTACCAAAGTAAGTCAGAAAACTATTTAATCGAACCAAATACAGTTTTAAACAAGGCCTGTATTATTTTACGCCTTGTGTTCTTAAACTAATCAGCGTAAGACTTCGTTTGGCTCGCGACTTCTAAATCGGTCTTGTCTGCCCCAGGCCACGTCTGAATCACTGTTCAACATTTCGGGGAGCCAATCAACAGCGTTTTCAAAGCCCTGTATAGTATTATTCAAATTAGTTTATCAGGTTATGAGTTTATGAGTTAAACTCAGCCTAGAGATAAAACAAAAACTGCCTCCCGATCTCGAAGTCCGTTAATTTCCGTCTAATGCGCCGCCTTCAGGTGGTTGTAGCATGCCTTCAGGACATGCCTATTGATCATTTTTATAACTACCCATATTCAGATATTTGTTGAGGATTCATCCTGTATTTCCACTTTTTGGGGTGAAATGGGCCAATTCTCGGTAATATGGCGAATGGAGACGTCAAACATAGTGACCGTATACCGCGTGTAACAATGTGAGACATGGCAAACATTGAAAATGACTCGATTTCTTCGGTTATCAGCGGTCATTGCGAGATCGTGGCTACTGTCCTAGACTGTAGAGGGATATTTGTGAGTTCTTTACTCAAATGGTCTATGCATATGTTAAACATGATGTTGACTAATGTTTCAGTTTGAAATCGTCGTTTGTGAATGTGCAGCATGTTGACAGGTTGAAGGTTATATGCATAACTTTGGCTGATCATCACTCAAGTTATATGAATAACACACATTCTACTAATATTACCATATTGTCTGCTGCCACCCCTTGTCAAACAAATATCCAAGGCCTTCATTTATGGTGCAGATTGCAGAATGAACTGCGGAAGGTCCTGGAATCAAGACTAGGTTGTGGCTTAAAATCACACATAGTGAAACATACTTGGACAAAAAGACATGTGACTTGACTTGTGACCAAAGGACTTGTGATCAAATTACTTTTGACTTGACTCGTAACTGGACCAAATGGCTTGTGACTTGACTTAGACTTTCAAATATTGACCTGTTACCACTGCTGTCAAATTCTTATGTTTGTTTGCAACAGTGTGCCAAATTGTATCCAAATTTAACTCGCAAAAGGCAATTTGGTAGGTTAAGTCGTCCTCGCTTGAGAAGTATCCAATTAGGATTCTGTAAAAAGGCTAAATTTATGTTCTCATCGTCGAGTCCATTTTATACTTGTCCCCAAGGAACTAATTCCCAGGATGATGAAGCTGCTACTCCTGGTGAGCGTGGCCTGCCTCTTTGTTGTTGCCTGCCAGGCTCGGCCAGCCAATGAGGAAGACCTCCGCGAGCTGATGAAGGAGGTGATCGAGGATGAACTCGAGGAGGAACTGCTGGCGAAACTGGAAGAACTGGAAGGAGAAAAGAGTAAGTCATCCGGGAGTGAAACGCTACCCCCTATTTCGTTTCATTTTTAAGGTTTCAGATTACAAATTAGCCAGTCTTGAAGTCACATTAATTGGATGTCGTTTAATCACTTGGTCTGATGCATATTTCACATTTGTGTAAAGGTTTTGTTCGCTTACAGTAGTCTGTGTGAGTCTCATCAAAGTCTCATCCCCAGGGAAATTGCAAACAGTTCATTATGAATGTATTAGCTGGACTAGGGTTACTTTTTTGTTCGAGTATAAGGAAGGCTTTAATTTGCATCTACGGGAATGTAAACTCGTTGCTGGGTCAAGTCTTGAACTCGATTATAAACCCATGAAGAGCCGAGTCATATTTGTCCCTTTCTTGGTCAAATATGACCCAAAAAGGTCATAATTTGACCTGGAAAGGGATAATGCCTCATGGAACCCAGATTCCGGGTCAGTCTGACCCTGCTGTTTTTAGAACGTAGGGTAAATGCAGTGTAAGAAACGTTAGCAGTGTGCAGGAAACGTTTGATCGACAGTCTTAGTCTAATGCACATCTGTAAGCCTAATTGATTCCTCTGAAGTGCTTTTCAATGGTGTAACTACCAGAGAAAGCACGGGACAGTCCCTTTAAGAATCTCAACAGAAATAATTTATAAGCTTTTCCAAAGCTCCAGGCTAAGTTTTGATTGATGCACCATGCCCTCGGTAAATTGAAATAACGGCTATGGCAGTCCTCAATGTCCAGACCAAACTGATGGGAAGTGGTGTGAATTAAACACTTTTAGTACGGTGCGACTCACAATACAGTGCGCCACCAAGAGTTTGCTATACCTAAACTGGCCGCCACGATTGTCGTCCTTCGTACGTAATTTGGGGATATTTCATCGATTGTGGCGTTCTTTGTTTGCACAATAAAACCATTATTTTGACAACCCAACTCCCATTTGTAAAAAAATGAAGCGTTTTCTGTGCACATTTTCTCCCATAATTTACCGGAAAAGGTTTCTCAGCGACAATCTCTTGGTGACGCACAGCATTGCAAATCGGCGGTATTAACCGAACTCCTTAAGTCTCAGTGCATAGACTCTCTTCTTGTCTTCTATTTATGAAATCGAATGTTTCCTTTTCTGTGGTATCGTGATCTACTTCCAGACAATATGAGGCCCCAATGGGAATACAAACCGCCACATCCTGAGGGCCAACAACCAGAGGGTGGTAAAAGACCGCCACGCCCCGAGGAGGGAAGTGGAGATGCTTGGGATGGTCCTGAAGAGCGTGAGCTAAGACAGGATGAAGAGGGTAAAAGAAAAGAAGAAACAGAAGATGGGCGCAAGCCACGCCCACCTAAGGCGGACAAGCCTCTTCCCCCTGATGGTGATGAAAGACCACGCCCTGAGGAAGGCAGTGGAGATGATTGGGATGGTCCAGAGGAGCGTGAGTTGAGAGAGGATGAAGAGGGTAAAGGAGAAGAGAAGGGAGGAAAAGAAGATGGGCGCAAGCCACGCCCACCTAAGGCGGACAAGCCTCTTCCCACTGATGGTGATAAAAGACCACGCCCTGAGGAAGGCAGTGGAGATGATTGGGATGGTCCAGAGGAGCGTGAGTTGAGACAGGATGAAGAGGGTAAAGGAAAAGAGAAGGGAGGAAAAGAAGATGGGCGCAAGCCTCTTCCCCCTGATGGTGATAAAAGACCACGCCCCGAGGAAGGCAGTGGAGATGATTGGGATGGTCCAGAGAAGCGTGAGTTCAGAGAGGATGAAGACGGTGAAGGAAAAGAGAAGGGAGGAAAAGAAGATGGGCGCAAGCCACGCCCACCTAAGGGGGACAAGCCTCTTCCCCCTGATGGTGATAAAAGACCACGCCCCGAGGAAGGCAGTGGAGATGATTGGGATGGTCCAGAGGAGCGTGAGTTGAGAGAGGATGAAGAGGGTAAAGGAAAAGAGAAGGGAGGAAAAGAAGATGGGCGCAAGCCACGCCCACCTAAGGGGGACAAGCCTCTTCCCCCTGATGGTGATGAAAGACCACGCCCTGAGGAAGGTAGTGGAGATGATTGGGATGGTCCCGAAGAGCGTGAGTTGAGACAGGATGAAGAGGGTAAGGAAAAAGGACAACAGGAAAAGTGGGAAAAAGAGTTGGAAAAGTGGGAAAAGGAGTGGAAAGAGAAAGAGGAGGGGCGAAGGCCACGTCCTCCTAAGGGGGACAAACCCCCTCCAGAGGGTAGCGACAGACCACGCCCTGAAGAGGGGAGCGGGGATCTTCCAGATGAAATCCAGGAGGATGACATGCTTGCTCTCCTAGGGGAGCGTGGACTGACCAAGGATAAAAGCGCGGATAAGAAAGGGAAGGATGGACGCAAGCCACGCCCCAAAGAGGGAAATGAAAAACTTCCCGAGGATGCCAGAGAGAAGCGCATGCTCGTTCGCTTGTACCATTACCTCCAGAACCAATAGACCATGATGGACTAAACTGGATTGAATTAGTGTGATGTTTATTAATGCTTTAGTTAGCTCCTATCAACTATTAATTAACGGGGACATACAATCTATACTTAAAGCATAATCCTACCTAAAAGGAAAAGAATTAACCCTCAGTAATAGCGAGTGTCTTATGAACTGGCTCCAAAAAGGAGTGACAAGTATCCAAAAGAAGGAGAGAAATAAAGGAAAACCTGCTTGGCCCCCCGTATTTTCTTGGGAAAGTAGAAATTTAACCTTTTGGGAGTGTTTTTCAAACTTTTGGAGTGGTTTTTATGCGAGACTCTCTTTTTAGAGAATAAGTTTTCACTCCTCTGCATTTAGAGAATGTACTTACAACTATCAAATTCTTATTTTATTATTTGCTTTGAATTTTATTGGGTAATTTTTCTATTACTTTGGAGTTTAATTTTTGTACAACCAACTTCCCATATTACTAGAAATACTGTGATCCTCTTTTGACATGAGCACAAAAACCGATGATTCTGTCACATTCTGATTTGAATTTCTCTTATAAAATTAGAGAGTGACTCATTGTTTTGAAGTGCATATCAAAAACCCAACAATATTAATCCTATCTCAGGAACGCTTTCCGATAATGCAATTTGGGGGGCCCCTCCGGTACATAATTTGAATAGTACTATATTACATCACCAAACAGTCAACTAAGATATCTAGAAACGTATTGACAGTATTTTAAATTTTAAAACTGCACTTTAGAACACACCTATCCCGAATAAGATACAAAAATAAAAACACTATTCATACATTGGAAAAGTGTATAATGTTACACAAAACCGAATACAGATACTTATATCTCATCGTCCCTCACAGAAAGAGTTCCTTTTAAGGCATTAAAACCACATAAAATGTTAACATGTTTTCAAATTTAACCAGCTTTAAAGAGTGTGTTGCACTCGAGATTTTTACGAAAAAGTAGTGAAAAAAGTTGTTCGTATTGTTTCAAGTTAGGCTTACAGTTTGCTGCGCTTAAAGTCTTCAGTTATATCTGTATCTTCGTTTAACCTTTTCATTAATGGAAGCCACTTTTAACTGTAAGTTATAGCTCAACATAAGGCACTCTATTTATTTTGGCCAACAACTAGATCAGTGAAGAAACTTAGTTTCACAAGGAAGCATTGTCTAAGCACCTTTAAATTTCTGTTATATTTAAACAAATTACGGAGGGTATTCTATTCTATATCTTTCATAAATGTCATCTGTCTCTTTTTTGCAAATGTATCAACTTTTCATTATTTCGTTCAATTCTCTGTTTTTCTTGTTTCAATTTCAGGGAAAAAGTTTCATTTGAAATCAAGCATTTACGAGATCCACACAAATCCCTTAAACGTTTAAAAGCAGTCAGCATCTTATTTTTTCTATTACAAACATGTTTTCAAAAATTACAACATCAGCCTCACGGCTGTTTTATATTCTAGGTCCCTTCCTTAAAACTGTTACAAGGACAGTAACAAAGAATCCGAGTCACCAAAAACCTATCAGGTACATCTTTTTATACATGTTTAAAAGTTTAAAACTATCAAATGATGGACTACAGAGGGTTTGCATAAGTGCCGTCTTGCAGGCCAATGCTTTTGCTCAACAGGATATGCACAGACTGAGGAGGTTTCCCTGTGGAGGAAAAGAATTGCCCTACAAGATGGCTACCCTGCAAAGCCTCTGTTTTGAAAATACATGGGCAAATTATTCCAGATCACACCCTGGAATATTTGTAGCATAGTTTTACGCACTCGAAGTTTGGTTTGGGTAAAACAACATTGAATGCATCAGCCCGAAACACGTAGTCTCAACTTACTTTAAGGTTACAATAAAAAGTTTAGTGTTGAATTCAGATTAAGTGGCAGATATTTCAGTAATGAGAAATAACACGAGTAACCAAGAGTACTTGAGCATACACTACCCCTTACACTGAGTGAAACATAAGTCTAAAATTACATATTACCGCTAATGGGTCTTAAGAACATATAAGAATGTGCACAACATTTTTTCAACTTTACTTTCCCATAGGCCTAATTCAATATTCCCTAATCTGATCTGAACCAAACTTTGTATGTTTTCATTTTAGGCCCTAAACTATCATCTCTGAAAATATGGCCTCCTTCTGGTAGTTTGAAAATAGAGAGACACTGAAATGTCTCCCTAAAAGCCGATGTCTCCCTAATGCTGAAAAATTTACCACAAAATGTCTCCCAAATGACCTATTTGTAAATATAAAGCAAACTGTTGTTCGCACTGATTTGAGCTTAATGATGTTGCTCTACCATACAAGATATTTGATAACACTGATATGGAGTGCAATGGGTAGCGGTCTAGACAAGCTGCTATACCACACTCAATATACGGAACCCTCAGGAGGCTGTGGTAATTTCCTGTTTTCTTGGAGCGCCATTTTTCTCTTTATGTCTGTTAGCACAGTCTTGATGGTGTAACTTCTTTGCCACTTTGCAAGTACAAAGTAAAACCTGTCGTCAACCTGGAGTAGGAAAGTTCATATAGCAAGAAGAAACAAAATGGTCAAATCTCTTGAGAAATGGTACCTCCACTCGTTCAATTCGCAAAGGACTAACAGGATTTAGTGTGCATTCGTCTACTCATTTGGGTATTAAAAATCCATCTACAAAACTCCAAGAATCACACGCCTGATACAACACGCATAGATACTTCTAAAACAAGTTTGCAAAAAAAGATGATCAAACTGAAGTTCAAGTCAGCCAACTGCGAATATTACTAAGCCACGAAGTTTGTTTTTACACCAAGTCTTTTAACAACAGAATTTCAAACCTCTGACCCTCAATGATCCCTCAGCACCTTTCTTGAAATATTCCTTGCTCTTTCGAAATCTTCCATCCTATGCAATGAACTAATTGTCCACTTTTTCCATTCTACAACATCCTGCAGGGCCACTAGGGTTGATGTTCGTGCAATGTGTTTATGTTCAATTCATCAGCAGAAATTTGAGCCAGGAATAGGGAGTGGATGGTAGAGAGAACGACTTGCCAGCCAATAGAGATTCGAAATGCAGGGAGGGGGTTGTGTACACCACAGTTATGACAGTAGAGGGCGATGTTCATGCTAAGTATGTACACGTATATTTCACTTCTGCAGAACCTTATAAATATCTGCTGCATGCGTATAGCTTTTTATTGTTATCCCATTTTAGACCTACTGAATACAGATTAGCTGATGGGAAGTCCAAATTGTTTTCACAGTTGGCCATGATTTTGCTCACCACGGGGGGGGGGGAGTTGATTCAGTAGCCCAACCCCCGGTCAAAATATGTGATGGTATGTAGCCCCCATACCCCAGTATCATCAGTTTGGTAAACAAAGACAAAACTTTATCCGCTCAAGTTACTCGAGTAAGGTTGGCAACAACACACAAGCCTATGGCACTGCCGCAGCCACCAGCTACAGACAGGAGCCATCTATGTGTGCGTCTCATCGTTGGCAAAAAAACAAGTAATAAATAAAAAAATAAGGGAAGGATTTCATGAGAAGATTGAGGAGGGTTCCTTGTCAGACAAATAGCATATCTTACAAGGCCTTGCGCGCCGACGCCGGTCAAGTTGATCCTGGTGATGAAGCGCACACTGGGAGGCACGTCAGGATACTTCTGTCCACACCTCAGCATCAAAGAATATACACGACCTTCATAAGGGGTCTACAACGACGACAAGAACAACAACAAAAAAATAAAGACCTCTTTAGCACTATGACGTGCAATTTACCCAAGTCTGAAACAAGGAATAACAAAATTGCACCACTTTATTACGGGGCAAATCTACATGTACCGCCATCCTCGTTTAAATTGGATACATTTATACCAAAAGTAATACTCCCCTAGCTTATTCCCTTGGTTCCAAGCTGATTTCTAAAACAATTCTACTGTATTGAAGCAAGCTATACAGAGTACGTTAGTACAATGTACTAAAACCAGGAAAAATCCAATCCTTTGTACTTGGTGCTCTGTCTGTAGTCGGTATTAAACACAATATGTCTATATAAAATATTTGACCGACCCTTTTCCCAGCCTTGCAAAATAAGGAAACTTCCTCATTCCTTCCTCATTGGAACATAGGCGAATCATTCTCAAAGAGTGCTGAACTGAACGTCACTAACCAAACATCTTCAGCAAATAAATACGGCACAATTATCGATCTTTAAAATCATCGGTCTATAAATCAAGGCTTTCTTTCGATCTGAACCGATCCGACTATCCCTGCCGTTGTACACTTTCGAAGGAAAATGTTTTCGTGGCCGTCGGTTTGTTGTGCGTCTTACGCATACACTGAACAATGTAAGGGGGTACCCTGAATCACCCAAGGTACGTGGTCTGCTTGTCACTCCAAGTCACATCTTATTATAGAAAGAGTTGTGACATGAGTGTGTCAATTTGTTGGAGCCAAAATGGTGGAATGCGCCACTGCACATGGACAATACGGCCGTTTCACAATAAAGCGCCACCAAGAGTTTGCAACTCGTTGGCAAATCACAATGCGCGAAATTTGTTGACCCATTGCGCGTTTGGAAATGGTCGACAAATTTCGCGCGTTATGATAGGCCAGCGTGTTGCAAACTCTTGGTGGCGCACTATTGTGAATCGCCCGTATTAGCACACTGTAACTGTATGCAGTGCTACACAAAATGAACAGAAAGTGTGAAGTTGGTGCCACTCTATATTCAGCTCTCCAAGCTTATACTATTGTAGTGTTCATAAGGCAAAATTACATACACAATTTTCAAAAAACATGGGCCACACCTATTTTCTTAAAATTTCAAGAAATCAAACTTTCAAAACCAAAAATAAATTCCATGCCTGGAGTCAGATCGTTCTCTAACAAAACTAATAACCACAAGTGTTTAAGGTACAAGTATGTCCAGAGATACATGAGTATCACCTACCCCAGGGGGTCCAATGATCATGCCAGTCCAATCACTCAACGTCTTGTCATCCTCGTTCGCCAATCCCCAGCTTATTGTACCATCACCAGCGCCCTCCTGGCCTTCCTCCAACTCTTCCAAGAGACGGAAGTTTCGAGGCACAGTAACTGGTCCGCAAAAGAAACAGACAAGACCCAAGGTGTATCAATGTGATTTTCAAAGCTTCAGACTACGCGTGTACCGTGACTCGTACGCTTCCCAGCGTCTGACTGCATTTGTGAGCCGCAGTGAAACACGGATTTGGTGGAAGCTTGAGACTCTATATCTGTCTAAGGAAATAGCAAATCTCTAAATACCTGCACGATTTCAGACTTGAAATATTGAGGAATTGACGTGTGCGACTTACTACATAATATTGAAATTTACAACATTAATTACATGTAAGTTGTTCCAGGGACGGATCCAGGTTTTTTTTTTTGGGGGGGGTCAACCCCTTACCCTCTGGTTCCGCACCCGTGTTCATTAGCGCAGCTGCTATAAAATGTGTCGCCCTGCATAAATCCTAAAGAAGAAAGGAAGTCCCGTTTCAAAAATGGTCAGTCTCGAGAAAAAGTTTATGCACTATAGGGCTACCAGCGTGTTGGATGAAGAGCGCTCTCAAGGAATGAAATAAATAAAGTAAAGAGGAAATAAAATCTGTTTGTCCATATCAAGCCACACATACTCCGTGTAACAACATCCTGGAGGGACGTTTTCTTTAAAAAATAACTCTGGAATAAGAGTTCCGGAATTTATTCAAGAAAACTTGTGCCCCATCCCAGCTGTTACTAGGGCATCATAGCCCTTCTTTAAAACAAATGTTGCTCTCTTCCAATTAAAAATCTCCGAAAAAAAACAAACGTACAAAATATACCAGACTATTTTTTTATATGCAACTTTGACATTATCAGAATGATCCGATTTCCTGGGGAAAGATCAGAATTGATAATTGTCTATGACGCACTGAGCGTCATTCTTGCCCAGAGCCGCTAGTTGGATCCTGGGTTTAAATGATCCATATTTAAGCTAATTAAAACCCATGTATGTCAGTTCGGTACACCTATTTTAGGCAGTGCGCACATGTGCCTGCACTCTTCCCAGTCACGTGTAGTAATCACTAGGATAGCACCAACTGTTTACACGATACAGAGCTTGGATTTTCTTCCTCAAGCGTTGGAGATGGAGCTAACTCATCAAGTGGCAATAAAAAAAAATCAAATAGAGTTGAAATAGCCAGGCATACCTGCGCCACGAATGGACGAAGATACAACACCTAGATTGCCCAGTATGGCGACGCATACAAACATAAACTTCCACATCGTAGGAACAGGTGCTGAAGTGCTGCTGTGATGTGTCGGTGGAAGCTAGCAGGGCAGCGTTGTAGACTAGACTTAGGCCTATAATCTCTCTCAATTTACCGTGTACAATCTTTACTCTATCACTCGCTAAGTATTCCCTGTAGACTATGCAATGGTCACTCTTACTATATATCTTTGAACTGCACAGCGTAGCGCAGAGATTTGTTGGGACCAGATCCTAGTCTTTCTCTCTCTCATATACATAGCATATTTTTGCTGATGGTTTAATGCACACAACCATCCTTGCATTCCCAAGCTCTGTACAATAGATTCATCAGTGCCTGACAAGTTTGCAGTTACTCGTGCGAGTGTTCTTTAGTGAAATCCAGTCGTGTACAAGTGGCTTTGCATAGGACTTTGGATATCCCATTCATCTTGTTGACCTTTCCAAAGTTTATTCAGTTGTGAAAGCCTGTAGGTACATGTAGGCCGAGGTGTTCCACCTACTCTACTATGCAAAATTCCACTGCAGTGGCACAAAAAAGCCATTATTTGCAGAAGCCATCATCTAAGACGAACTACGACGCGTACGAACCCTGCATGGTGTACGACTTGTGACTAGTTTGTTTTACTGGTCGTGGATGTATAAAGCAATACTATGTCATAGGGTCTATGTCATCCCATGCCGGGTCTGGGTGCATGTAGCTCACATATGGATTCGTCATACGACAGTCTTGGCTAAGAGTATAATTTGATTTTGGCTCAATTTAAGCAATAGCTAGAGTCAATTTTCTCCAGTTTTTGTCTCGTGGGAGAAGTTACCTCAGGGATATAGGACTGTCTCACTCACGCATTTTCATGCTGCAGCTTTTCACTGAAAAGTCCTCGTCTCCATTCCACTTGTATCAACCGACCCTGACCAGATTACATAGCACATGTATCTACCGTTTAGGTGCGGATCGCCGCATTTACCAAACCACCATGCCCCTTAATTGAGGCTAATTACTACGTGTGTCGAGTCGTCTTCGTCATTATCGCGGTCTTATTTGAAAAGGGTAAGCCTCGGTGAACGTTGAGAGCCTTGCCACCAGTGGAGCTGTAGTAGTACTGTCCATGTTCTAGGCGGTACACACTTTGTGAACCCCCCCATTGAATTATCTGTTTGCCCCGCCCACCGTGGCGCAATTCTTTCAGGGTGCATTCAACCAATTGGTTGTATTTCTGTACTTGAGCTCAGATGGGATTTCAGGCTATTCATGGTGACAGACGACTAAGATGGAAAGCTTGCGGTAAGCACCATGCAATATCTCTTTTTGAGTCTGTGTGGTTCTGATAAGAACCGGAGAGGCTCTCCGGAGAGGCTCTCCGGTTCTTATCAGAACCACACAGACTCAAAAAGAGATATTGCATGGTGCTTACCGCAAGCTTTCCATCTTAGTACTTGAGCTCATTAATATTTTGTGATCCCACGGGATTTTTACAATAAAACAGGCCACAATCAGGAGGCATCATAGAAATATTTCTATACTAGTAAATTCCGAATTTAGGACTGATGTTTCCAGTTCGGGTTACTTCTTTCACAAAAAGCCCCAAATAGTGCGGGCCTACTATGATATTATGGATAGAGGCGGGCGGCAACATTCAGAAATGAACGTTTAGTTTACTGCTATTTTGGGGGTATCTTCGTTCAAATGCGAATAAATAAATTTTCGAGGCTAATCCCCATGAAATTGAAAGGAAAAGTGATCTTCTGGCCATAATCTTGAACTTCCAGCGAAAAAACGGAGGCCAACCTCTTCACGAGAGTCGACAGGCGGCGCTATTTCGGTCTGATTTCGTACACTGTTTTCTATGGGCACGTATTTTCGTTGTAGTGCAACCTTCCAAGCCGAATTTGATCAACTTTAACCCCAGGGCTTTTTGACTTTTTTGTTGTAAGTCCGGAGAGTGTGTTTTCAGTAATAGTTGCAAACGAGATTGTGAGACAAAGGACACTGAGCGTGGCTCCCGGGCAAGCGCTTTTTAAAGTGTTGAATGCAGCGTCAGAAAGTATAGGTACCAGACTCATTATGTACACGTCGAATTCACGCGAGATCGAAAAGCGCCTGGATAACATCGACTGTGGAGTTCTCTCCAAGAAGTTTCTCCTCTTTCCAAGTGACTTATTCCTCCCCTAAAATGTGGCAATACATGTATTTTATTGCAGTATTTATGATAACTGTCTTTGGGACGTGTTGGTGTGTGGAGCACGATCTGACAATCGTTGTACCAGCTGGTAGGAGGGAATGTTTCCACCAACACATCAAAGCCCAGAAAACTTTAGATTTCGAGTTCCAGGTAGGCCGAGGGCATGTAGGGTGGACGCACGACTCTTTGCCATGGTTGCCGCAGCTGGGTGCCTCAGGCTAATCAAATCAGCATTTCCCACCGTATCAACGTTCATGACGTCAATACGTTTTTTTTACCATTGTTTGGTTGACACGGTTGGAGTGTGCAGAGTGTTGAAGTAGACTTCAATCTATTACTAGTATTAGTAAAGAAGTGTTAAATTTGCAGTCTGACAGCAAATTTAACACTTCATAGGCCTACTGGCATATACCCCATAACTGTGGTGTCCACCCCGCTCCCACGTGGGAGCGGGGTGGACGTCGAACCCCACTTATCTGGGGCCGGTCGGGGGTCTCTGCCGAAAAGAGAAGGAAAAAGTTGGCGTAAAGAGAGAGAGAGACATCACAGATTTTCAACTTCATGTTTAGGTCATTGAAGGTGGAGACATGGATATAAATTTTATATTGAGGACCCCAACCAACAAAGCCCTGGCTACTGAGGCACGCAAGCAGGAGGGAATTTATACGTAAGTTGTAACCAATTCAGAGTGGCTGTACATGTATGATTATTGTTACAGTACAAACCATAACACGACGACTTTCAACAGGACTGCAACTTTTCCACAATTAAATTGATGTCCTCATTTTTCACCTTACATTCATGCCATTGAACATCGAGAAACACTTTACAAAATCTAGTAAAGATTGGAATTTCCTCATTTAGTGTCAGTGTCCAGTTGAATGCCTGCTTCAAAATCTATAATTATGGCATTGCACAATTACCATTGTCAGACTTAATAGAGTATCGAAGTCCAGTGCAAACGAATGGATTGGCTCTCGCGCTAATGCCTTTTACACACATGATTTTGCCTGTGATGTGTTCACTTCGGCACTCTGTAGAGTTTCAATCTCCACCTGTTGTCGTTCTACTGCCCGCAGTAGCTGCGATTGATTCACATGCTCTTAAGTGAGCTCGTGGTGCTCAGTTTGTCATTATTTTCTTAATTTGTGTATTTATTTTCTCAATCAGACATGTCAGACCCTGTGTGTACTTTCCATGTATGTTTTTCTTTTCTGTTTTGGTACATGTAGATTCATACCCGTGGAGGACATTTTAAGGGAAATTTAAACTCTGAGATCTATTCATTATCGATTGATCTAGTTCCCATTTTCAGTGCACCAGAGTGGTACAAGAGTAGACAGCAACCTGTCTTAGCTTCCGTAACTACCGTACATGTACATACTGTAGCTAACGTGTCACAAATTTCATGTAAGTGTAGGTTCCATGATGGTCATAACATTCAGCGAGTGTAGTATTCTGACCGTACATCCCGAGAATGAATTCCATTTGAGGTCATTGGGATGCACAAGTTACCAGTACTGGTATGTGTAGGTCTACCCTGTTGACACTACACCATGCAACTTGCACGCATGTTTGTTCCCTAGTGGGCTTGCTTTTTTTGAATATGACCTATTTATCAAGTTTTGTAATGCCAGCAACTGAACAGCAGATAGATCTGGAGAGGATGGTGTTTGGCATTTTAACGAAAAACAATTGGAAAGAAAACACATCCAAAACTGTCCAAGTTTCCATATGAGTTGCCTTTTTAGGTGATTAATTACCAGTTCTCAAAGCTTTCTTGTTACTTATTTTCTGTGGGTTAATTGACTCTCGAGATTCCATCTACTCAAGTTTTCATCTCTTTTGCTTTGGTTTTGATTTCAGGTTCAGCACTCAAGAGACTGGGGACTATCTCTTTTGTTTTGACAACTCTTTCAGTAGGATGTCAGAAAAGGTAACGCAGGTCCACATGTAGTAAACCCCCCCCCCTTCATGGCCCTGGTCTTTTGTAGGTATTGGTCATGTTTTGAAGCCCCGGGGTGGGGATTATGGTCGCTTAGTGATACTCCATGGTGAAAAGTGAGTGGGTTCCTATCGATCTACACTGCAAAATCATTCAAAGGACTTTTTACTCCAAAGTGGCTCTGGCAACTTAAGACTCATTTTGACAGAGGGGGTCACTAATTGTCTAAGATGTTACTTTATGATCTAAGTAGGTTTGGTGTAGGAAACAAAGAATTCAACAATGCCTTTTCATAAGGCCCCCTGTCCCTTCGCACAGTATAATACAAGTGTGTGATTCTGGGTACCATACGTTCGTCAATTTACAAAGTATCAACCACATAAAAACAAGCACTATGTAAAGACCTGTTATTGTTATTAAGCTCGTGCCAAAACTAGCCCTGCTGATTTCTGTCACCCCGTGAGCTTTGGAGAAAAGCAAGTTTTATTTGGTATTGTTTTGTATGTGTACCAAAAAACCTCACATGTGGTAAGCCCATATAGTGATTTATTCAAGGTATGGTGTGACACTTCCTACTGTATTATCACCTATTGAAACTCCCAAAACAATGGCACCGAGCGATACTGATTTGCTACAGTGCCCAGCTGTGGCCCTCTCTTGCATGAGGGCTCCACACATATTTAACCTCCATGGACTACAAGTAGTTCTGTGTACATCATCAGTGGGAATCGCTTAAGTGTAATTAAGAATTAGCCACATATTGAAACTCTTTCATTGTCACAAGCACAGGAAGTCCCTGTTTACCCATTATCCAGCATGAAGTGGCTAAGTACTGTAAAAAAAATGATGTTCAGCACCTTCAAGGTTAGATTAATAGATTACATAGTTACTGTGCAGCTCGATATCGATTTCTCGTCAGCTGGTTTATTTCGACTTGGCCTTAGACTACGATGACGAAGATGAAGTGTTGAAGAAGCCTCCGTGGATGGATCTGATGACAGGAGTTGGAGGGACTGACACGGCAGAAGTACGACTCGAGGAAATCCAGGTACATTGTGATACCAGAGGTGTAGGTGGAGTGTTCCCAGGGTGTCGTGTTGGACAACCTGAAGGGCATTTTGGATGCCCTATTTGTTATGCAGATCAGGGTCGCAAGCATGGTTGGTAGCTCTGTTGGCTGGCATTCCAAAATGCTGGCTGGCCTTTCGGGTGAAAATGAAGCTTGCTGGCAGGCAGAAATATGGTTGCATTACACTGTGCTTGAATGTGGCCATTTCAAAGTTTAGATAGAGATAAAAGGCTTTAAAAAAGCGGAAAGATAGTATTGTCTCACCCTTTCCATTTTTTATTTAAAAACAGTTACTATGGCTTCCTGGCTGCAAGTGTTATTCAGTTTCTTAATCACTCCGAAAAGCTTTAATTATGGTACTTGGTCACTTTTTGTGTTGGATTATTCAAAACCATGTTGTGCCAATGAAGGCTTCCTTTCTGAAAACAAAGGAGTGGCCAAAAACCCAATGCCAACATCTTCGCCACTGACCATGCAACTCCTTCTAGAACGGAGTAAAACTTTGACAAGACAAGGAGGGCCTTTTCATTTCACAGGCAGTTGCAGTGTATCTAAACCTGTATTATTGGCACAAAGGAAAAAAACTGAAAATGGTAAATCAGAGAAATGTCCCATTTGATTAATCTGTCGTAATCTAAAAGGAAACATTCATTAATCGAAGAGAAATAGTTCTTGCCTCAGGCGAATGTGCACAACAGCATTAAACTTCAGCAACTCGGATGCATCAGTGACCTGGTCCATTTTTTGAGGAAAAGTTCAGGACCAAGTATTCCCTTAGGAAAAGTTGACCCATTCTAACTCTTTCGAGTTGGAGATCTTAAAAAAAACTTGAACAATGTGCAGGAATAGGAACTCATCAACCTTTTTCTCCTACATCCATGTACATGTGACGTTCATTTTTATCAAAAAGCCAAATTGAGTTATACGTTGGAACAATGGGCTCAGTGTGCTCTTTCCAATGCAAACTGAAACAAATTTAATACTGACAAAATGCACTTGTCGAAGGATCCTGTCACAGCTTTTGTTTTGGAGTGGTGCGGTCCGTTTGCCATGGATTTTGTTTTGCCTCATTTCAGACGTCGCTAGGCATCGTCAGAGACAACCTGCACAAATCGGTCCAGACGCAGCGCCTACTGCGCAATGTGGAGTTTCGCGACCGCTTCATCGCCGAGCGCAACTACGAGCGCGTCTCGTTCTGGTCCATCCTGACGACCGTGGTGATGTTGGTGACGTTCCTCATCCAGGTCATTATGATCCGCAGTCTCTTCAGCTCTCACACGGGGGGCAAGACCGCAACGAAGACATGATGACGCGCGACGGCGGCAGATCTGATAGTGAAGGGTCCAGGGAGTGGGGAGGGGATTTGTCTATGAACTCGAAATGCCTTCATTCATCATTGGAATACTTCTTTAGGGAACACAGTGTAACCATAGAATGCGCTTGTTTTTCCAACTTGAATAGTCCCTGTTCGCATGGTACACAGTGTGCCGTGACTGAACTCTGCTTGACATCTGATTGAAATTGATTGAAATTCCATGCGACCGCTCGCAATTACTCGAGACCTGCCGGCAAAACCTACATTTATATGCGACAGTTCATTGGGAACAAAGGACGGCTGAAGTTGACACCACTGAAAGTCGGTCAAAATATGCACATGTATACTCATCACACATTAATTTGTGTGAAATTTGCATTAGTCTAAGTTCTGTTTGAGAAAAGCCAAAAATTTTCATTGCTTTTGACGGTTTGCTACATGACCTGTTGGTGCGATTGGTTGCGCATTTGCAACTGTGATCGAGATGAAAATTGGGTTTAAGCAAGTAATTGAACGGAACGGATCCTTTTAGATGAACACGTTAGGATGCGCAGAAGGATAACTAGACAGAAACGGGAAAGGGGGCCATCCGTGCATAGCAAAGGACAGCCCCCAAAGACAGCCTCTGCGTTGTTGATGACCAGCTGTCCGATTGCTAGCATTTCTGGCAAGCCTTGTGTTTCGAGACATTCCACTGTATGAAGTTTGGGGGGGGGCTATAAAAAGTGGAGCAGATGCAATGAGAAATAGCGGTCATTACGTGAAGCAATTTTTGTAGAATTTCTTAGTTGACATTTTTGTGTTTTTTTTGGGTTTTGATAAATAGGATGGTTATTCGAATCCTGCCCCCTTTTACTAGTGTGTATTGCATGATCTGTTTTTGCTACTTTTTTAAAACTTGTTCACTGGAGGGCTGAAATTTTCAAGTGAAACATAAACACTGCAGTGTTCCAAACTTTGCTCGACTATTTACATTATTTGAAAAGATAAAGTTAATTTGAATGTTTAAGAATTTTTTCTTTCAGTACACGGTTTAAATGGGAAGTTCTCACAAAAATGTATTATGTGGTCACAAGACACTCGCGTCCCATGTCAGAAAAGTAAACCGAGGGTATTTTAACAATTGGTTATATCAGTACATGTATATACAATATTGTAAAATAATGATTTTCGCCGCGAACGCCTTGATTAAAGGCTGACAACTAGGCCAAAGGTCGCGACACATCAAAATCAGAAACAAACGTTGCAATAAAAATGAGCACTGTGCATGTAATGTTCGAGAAGAACAGTTTACAAAGTAACGGTGGACTTCAACATGGAGCGTGCGATTTTTCTCAGATCTTCATTTGATTTTTGCAAAATGTTCTGGTTCAGCCAAAATGCCAGGATGATTTAATCACGGTACCTGGTTCTGCAGTCAGTGTGAGCCCTGCTGTCACTGTTAAACCAGATTTTTCAGGGCATGATTCATCCTTTCGCTCTCCATGTAGCAAGTAAAAAGGTTTTACTCTTAAGCTGACAGTAAGCCCCAGTGGTCATAGTTTTTTAAGTTTTTTCTTAGCTCTCCGCTTTCTGTAATTTACATGGTTGGCTATCGTATCACCTTGTTTTTTACATAATGCGCACACGGTCATGCGCATTTGACGCAAGACACGCCGAGCACACGTGACTTATACATGTATTTGTGTTCGAGCGAACGGTCTTTGCGTGTGCGCCGGGCATGTGGAAGACATTCTCACATTACTAATGAGCAAAGATCGTATAGCGCCGAAGTCGCAAGATGGATAACTCTGCCCAAAAGATGTAATTGCCACGGGCGCCATTTGAGCAAGCGATACGCCTGCGCATTTTACAGTAATGCTTGGGCGTTTGCTCAAATGGCGCCCATGCGATTAAACGTTTTACGTGTATTCACGGTGAAGTTTGCCGTCTTGCGCCGCTTCGCGGCGCTATACGATCTTTGCTGATGAGGACGGTTAAAGAGCTCGATATCAACTTGATTCTCTTATTCTTTTGATTTCTTCCAACCCTTTCATAGTATTAAGGGTATGGTTATGACAAGGTAATTTTGCTGGTCTCAAACTTTGCTGTAATGAAAGCTAACTGTATGCACGAGGTCACGTCTTTTGAGACGTAACACAGTCCTTCCCTATGTGCTCTTATTTGTTGGCCTGTGTGAAACTTGATAACCTTTTATAGTTTGAGAAGGAAGAAAGATTTTCAACGTATTTTTCTATTCAACTTTGTACGAAAATTGACAAATATGGGCATTATTCGTCGTTGAACAAATCGTATGTTCCGATGATATACCCAGTTTAACCAAAGAAGGCCTCGAATGAAAAGCATAAGGAACTTGGGTTACATTTTGTGTAACGGGAGCAATAATATTTCACTATGTGAACTAGAAAGCACATGGAGGAGGAATTAAATTATGTGCACATGTTGTCAGAAAAATGGGGTCAAGGATTGATTTGAAATCGATAGCCGCCTCGGATCGGGACTGAAAAACTCTTCACAAAATCTATTCACTTCAATGTGTAGAACGCCGGGGAGAGAGGATGAATGGAGTTAACCAAAAAAGCCACTTCACACTGTTTCGAAAACCCTAGCTTATAAGATACACCGTAGAACTTAAATATAAGCGCTCTAACTGTACATGAGTGGAAAGTTAAGGCGCCGATGCGTACGTGTACATGTACAAAGTAATCACTCCCACCCCAGGCCTTTCGTTCTCTGCGCGTTCCTCAGTGTGCTTAGATTAAATACATGTACATTGTTTACCACTGAATGCTAACCCGCCGCAAATTTAATTGTGGGCAGTATAGATACAATTTACCGCCTCAAGAGTGGTGTTACTGTTGATGCGTGAAAGGTACCACCTACGATTGAAACCGCAGTGATAGAATCTCAGGTTGTTCATTTCAGTTCCAAGTAGGACAGATATGCCGCAACTTATGGTTATCCACAGTAAAAACCAAGTACACTTAAGCGGATTGTTGGTTCTTTGCTTGTTGTTTTTTGCTTCATTATGATGTACACATCAGTGGGAGGCCCAAAATTCGATTAGCTTGCCCGCACTGTCTAACGGCACGTGATAGGGGTCACGCACGGTTGACAGTTGATTCTTTTTGATGCGACAAGCGCAGACTCCATTGACTGTGAGAGGCATTGCATAATAACAGACCGATCTACTTCGCCAGCTCACTGCACGCCTGGTCGATCAAGCGTGCTTCAGCGCAAGTCACGTGTACGTACGTGTATCTGGTGTCGCATGTGTATGATGGTAAGCGCCCGTTTTTCTCGTATCGTGGATTTCGATATTTGTGGGCCTGGGAACTTAACGCGGTTCGTTTCTCTGACAACGGATGAGCCCAAATCACACTCATTGAAGATAATTATGTATATTCTGAAAAAAGTACCCAAATGCCTTACACCTTAAATATACATGTACATGGTATGTTGTGTCAGGAATCAAAATTGTGTTAAGACCACTTTATGCACACAATAAAAATGTGTATGAAAAAATTATGATACAGTGTCATTTTGTAAGACAGTGTAAAATAAACAATGTATCATGGCAGGTTTTTAAGGGATGTATTTTGTTCAATTTTCCATAAATGGCGGATGGCTTCTTCCATGCATTTCTATGACCCCTATAGGATACTTTTGAGCTTAAAAGGAGCTGTAGGAACTAACCTAACAAGTATTTCCACATCAAAGTGTCAGTCTGCCATTTACACGTTTAATTAATGGCTTTATAACAGGATCTGCAATGTGAAAACTGACTTTCAACGAGGCGATCGCTAAATGAAAGTCGTACATGACGAGAAGATATATCTGTATTTTGAGTGACCATATTATCTTTATAAGCCAAATCGTGCGATCATTCAATTTTTGTCACTCGGTCCTTGTTTGAACCAAATCACCCTTAACCAACAACTGGTATTGATATACACACTTGTTTATAGACTTTCTCCGGTATGCCTCCCGTTTCAGTTTTGTCATCACTGCACGTTAAAACACCTGAGAGCTTGTTTTCTGCCAATTAGATTTGCATTGGGTAGATTGACTTCTATAATCATGTATATGCACTTGTGTCAAAACTCGTTGGAATGAGTAGGTGGAGGCTTGTTATAGATTGGAGGTCTAATCATTTGGGAATTGATTTCCGCGAGGCATGCACAATGTACAACAGGTGCATTTTTACTACGATCAAATTAAAGTCTGGAAACGCACAAAAGAAAAACATCTCATTTGTTACCCGACATGTACAAAGTCAACGACAGTTTTTTTATTTCAAAAATTGTCCTGGTTTTTGCTTTTACAAAGTATGACAATTTCTTACTAAAAAAACTTCACATCAAATGGAATGATAACTTGATTTAAACAACTACAATATAAATTTTGAACGCAACAATAAGCATCCCAAGTTCTGAAATATCGTTGCTAATGTTAAAATGACAGGTACTGAACAGAACTGAACGACAGGCTGTGTTCACAGAACTCTGTGACGTAACTCTGTGAATACGGCTCTAGACCAACACAAGGGAAAATCAGACAAAACCAAAACCGCTGTTCAGATGACAAAGAAACTCAAACTCGGCATATTATGCGCGTGTACTGTCTTCTTCAACTTGCTTTCTAGATTTTTTTTCAGTATGAAAGCTGCACGTGCATCTATCATCCTTGCACTGAGACCGTAGTGAAGGGCAAACATTCGCCGTAACTGGCGGTGAACAAATCTTATGATCAAAAACGTGTATCAGTAAACTGTATCTAAAGTCATGGCTGTCATTGCCATGCCGCTCCCTGTGAACTACACTCGGAGTGGGTAGTTTAATGTACTTCACTTTCTGAACAGCATACTTCGTGGTCCAATCCTTGACGAGGTTTCCTCAAAACATCTGAAAACCAAATTCCACTTTTCTAGGACTTACAAGATGGCAGCTTCCATGACATTCAACACCACTACGCGGAAAAAAGTTAGGCATTACAAACAGGAAGACTGTCGTGTAGCCACAAAAGTATGTGTATACATTGACAAAGAAATATCCTGTAAATCTATTAAAATTAAAACTCATAAAAAAGAACCCTTGCACGACCTCGATTTCCGAGACCATGTCGTGACCTGTTTCCGCCGGCAACAGGATTCTACAGGACACCTTTTGTCCCCAATTTTCCATGCCTTTCTAGGAGATGTTTTTCCAAGGGCTTCTTTACAGGATTTTCCGTGACTTTGGGAACCCTGCTTGACCACGTTGATATCCAAAGCCAATTTTGCTGCCCCATCGTCACCACTGTGCCAGCTCAATAGACTTACCGTGCAGAGGACAGATACCTTCTCAATAATACACGTACATGTGTATTAGGACCTTACGTATCTTTCACGGTTGTGCAATTTGTGAAATTGACACATGGGAACGTATCTCTACCAGACAATATCGCACCCTGATGATGAATTCTCCCCACTGAATCTTTCGCTTCCCCAGATAACACACCTCTGCATGAACTCAAATCTTTTTGACGTCAGTCATGACTACCGCGGCAACCACCTGACGAAGCAGCACTGAACCACGCTGGCCAATCTGCAACAAGACGATTGTCGATGCACGGTGTGTGCAATGACGCATCGACAACCGGAAAACAGCACGTCAGAATGCACATGCGCCCAAGCTACGAGGGCCACTCTTCAAGATAAAAAAGCCCAAGTCATTCCAGGATTGTAGAGTTCTTTGTTCCAAATCTGATTTTCAAAATGCAGTTAGAACTCAACATGCCTGAAGTTGAAGTATAGCTTGGTGTAAAACATGTCTTTAGAAAGGAGCGTTGCTTTGAACAGTAAAAATGTACATTTTCTATTCATGATTTCAAACATACCTCCGAAAACAAACAAAACATGAAAAACGTTCAGGATCACCATTCTACATGCAATCCAAGATATTCACCTTTTTATTCTAAAAGCCGCAACTGCCAGGTAAAAGTAACGAAGGCTCGCAAGTTGAGGGCCTTCGGACTCCTAGGTCATCTTGCTGCAAGAGAGAAAGCAAACGCCAATGTGCCCAAGTGCAATGCCACATCGACATGTACAGTGTCAGTACAAAATATAAGACATATTGGGCGGAGCCGGGCATGCAGACAGGATTGCGACATGACGTTGTGTGTAAACGCCATTTTGCTTTCAAAATGGTTGACAATTGGATGCTGGATTGCACCAGACAGATTGATAAAACGCAACGAGGTAAAGTCGGACCAATGGATTGTGCTTTGCATGCAACGTAACTTCATGTAGATGTCCGACAGGAAATTTCACCGGAGACTGTGAGACAATAATGGCTTCTAATCTGAAGGTGACCCAACTCTCTCTCTAGTCTATACTACCCTCTGCTTGAAATGTTATGTTGATGTTAATGACATGCTAAGAACCCTCCTGGAACTTTAAATTGTACTCCAGTGTACAGGGAAATGGTACATGTATATGTTGTATTACAACATTCCTTTGAGTGCCAGGCCCTGCGTTAATCAGAACCCCGACGGTGCAGCAACGTAGAACAGGTGCAAGAGTCTGTAATACCTTGTCGTATCGAGAACTTAGCGGCAACCGAACATAATGCCCATCTTGAGACAAAGGAAAGTACATGTAGTCCGAATGGGCCAGTACCGCTCTTGGATCCTGTGGTGGCTATCAAACACACACTCTGGGACCGTATGGAGTACCGAAGTGTGACGTCACTGTGAACCAGAAAGTGCAGTGCAAACGAATGGAGTACGCGCGCGTGTTGGTTCACACGCTGATGCCTTTTCACTAATTGTGCGCGTGACGTATTCGCTTCGGTACTCTATGGCCTTGGGGGTTTGTGGATCTGTTGGATCTTGTTGCACTGGGCAGGTAAGCCACTTTAACAAATTGTGCTAACTCGTGGACTTGCCAGGGTTTTCAGACAAAATATCCTGGAGGGTTACCATGACGAGAACAAATCAAAGTGGTTCTTTCCTTAATCTGACATCCTCCAAACCATTTTATGTGTTTCTGAAGATCTGTAAAGCTTGGGGTTAACAGTGACAACGCAGAAGATTTACTCATACAAAACATTTTAAAAAGTAGACAAAGGAATACATGAAAAAGGTATTTTTACATATTTACAGATATGGTTCTTAGTGTACAGAAGAGCATGTCATAGCCACAAGTGCTGGCATAAAAAACGTTTTTCAAAGTGACTGAATATTGGGTCAAAGAATATTGATGCACATTAAGATACGATAACAAATGTGACCACTTGTTATTGTGGACAAGTAGAAAGCACTGATTAATATGTTGTTTGATTTCTGTTGCTGACGTGATATGGTCTGAGCAATTTGGTCAAATCAAACAGCATTTTTGCAACGCACCCTTGGAATTGTGGCAATTATGATGATACAATCTTTTATAATTAAACCTGGGAAGAGACAACCCAGATAAAGTAATTGTGCAACAGCAGAACAGTACTGTACTTAAAAATCTTGCATATTGTTTGATTTTTTAGGATGTAGGACTTCTGTTTCATAAATGCAGACGTACCATGCGCAGATTTGAAGTGTGAGAAAACATGTATTGTGACATCATTTTCAAGGCTGAATTCAATCTGGGTACCGATGAACATTCTGGGCAGGTCAAATTGCAGTTAATTTCTTTTATTTCTTGGCATAGGAGATTTTCATGGCTGCCGTAGGGGTGATCTTGAAGCCCTGCAGGGCATCCTTGGCGATTCCGGATTGCGTCTCATTCTCAAACTCCACAAAGGCGATGTCGTGACGGCCGGGTACCAGTCGCACCTCTTTGAATCCCTGAAACCTTTGAATGACAAAATGTGACCCTTTGGATGACTCGAAAAAAAGGCTAAAATGAAGGCTTTTTATAAAGGGCAAGATTTTTAACACTGTTGCTTATTTACTTTGAACTTATGGCGTTAAATACTCCATTTAGCAATTCAATACCAGGAAACATGTAAACGAGCAACAACTTTTCCATGAGTTACAAAGACAACTTGTAAACACATTCTAGCAATTTCCATTTGCTAAAGCAGGTAGCAAGTAAACACATATACCCTCCCGCTTAAGCAATTTCAACTCGTGTTGCACAAAGGGGTCGCTCTGACCCATTCCCTAGACAGCTAGGAAGTGGAGCTCAGCATAAATTCTTTGTGGTACACAAACGATAACATTACAGCACCATCATATCTAACGCATCTTGTATTTCTCTGGAGAACTTCTTCAGTCAGCCGTTGTGGTGACCCACTTTTGTTATGAAAAGTGGCACTAGAACATGTATCTTGTTTAATAAAGAAGTCGCAGCGTCTGGTCCAAAATACATACCATGTTTCTATTTAACTGGTTGATCTGCAACATACAGGTATCAGTGATTCAAATCCATTTTAGATTCTTTCAAGTGTTTAATAACTAAAGGCACTTATTTCCGCACAAGTCCTCACACTCACAGATCGTCCAGTTTCAAGCCATGTCAGAAGGTATTCGAAAGAACTCAATTCAACGGCCACTTTTAAGACTCGCCAAAGCTGTAACGGACTTGAAATTCCTCTTGTGATGGACTCAATCAGACCAGAAGAAATCGCAGAGTATAAAAAAGAACTTACTGTGTGAAGAGCATCTTCAGCATCTGCTCATTGGTTTCTTCTGGTAGATTCGTCAGGAAAAGGATGGCGTTTGGCTGATCTGGTAGAGGCATAGCTACGAGAACAGACATTACGCATCAGTCAGTGAATAATATGGGTGTTTCACAATAGTGTGTCTCCAAGAGTTTGTAACGCCTTAACCAATCACAGTGCGTAAAATCTGTCGATCTAGTACGTGTTTGTAAAGGGTCGACAGATTTTGTGCATTGTGATTGATCAACCCATTGCAAACTCTTCAAGGTGCACTCATTGTGAATCGCCCGTGTTTATGCTGCTCTGACTATATCTTGAGTGGCTAATTGCTGCCAAATCAGCACATCAAGTGGTAAACTAAAGAGTTTAGATCCATATGTATACATGTCAAGTGGTTGATATCCACTGGGATTCCATACACTCTGGGCAGGAACTTCACGGAGGCATCAGAGGCAATTGCCTTGATGCCCTTGGTCTTTATCTCAATGCCCCTTGAAATGTCCCCATAGACAAGTTGATTTTCTAATACAAGTGCCCTCTACAAATGAGAAATTGCCTTGCCCCTTCCAGAACGGAGTTCCTGCCAAGCATACTTCTGTCAAGCAGCACTTGGTCCTCATTTTTTCCTCCGAATTTTGCACAAACCATAAAACAATATCTCTAAGTTTTGTCTTGATTCTTTCTCTCACAAGTAAAGGCACATGCTCTACAGGTCTGCTTAACCCTCCTATGCTGAAGTCACTCTTTGGGTCATTTGGTGAACACCTCAAAGAAGCACAGCTGTGTTGTGTTGTGCACTGCACAAACAGTCCTTTACAGGAATATCAGATTGCACTTTTGTGCTGCCCAACAACTGTGCTTCACTGTTTCATATGCATAACTGTTCAGTAAACCAAATGCAGTGAAGAGGACTGCACAAAAGACCCTGGGTCATTTTGTGCTGGCAATGTACTGTGTACACACTGAACCTGTGCATGTTTGAGTTCCATATAGAAACTACATGCTCACCAGTGACTGTGGGCATTTGTGCACATTTGTGCAGTAAAATCAAAGGAGGGTTAAAAAGCTGTACAGGTATTTGATCTCAAAAGGTCGCTTTTGTGTATTTCTTTTGACTGATGTACCACTGGTAATTAAGAAACAAAATTTTCAAAAGCAGAAATACTGGTATATTGTACAGTTTTCAATCTGTTAACCCCAAACCTTCCTCAATCCTCCAAAATCCTTTGGGCAGTTTTGGAGGATTTTGGAGGAAGCCATGAGTGAAGGTCATGGGTAAGACCTTGATTTGTTCTTGCTCAGTCATGCATGAATTCAGCCTGATATTTCTTTGAATAAACCGCACTGCTCAAGAATGCTGTTCTCACTGCCTGAACATAATGAGAATTGCCCGCGGATTTTGAGGGATTGAGGCGGTAGGTACACCTCCAAACAACATTTTCAGGAAATTTTGGAGGTTTTCAGAGGATTGACGCTGAATGCAATTTTATCATGTCGAAATTCAAAGGATTTTGAAGGATTGAGGATGGTTCCTAGTAAAAAGGCTGGGGGGTAGGGTTAATGACAGGAAAAAAAAAGACAGGGAATTGAAGAAAGTCCACAGGGCACACTGCATGCCACAATGTATGCTGTGGGGTAATTTTCATTCGAATGTGTTAATCACAAAGCATATTTGTGCACATTGAAGTGAAAACTACCCTTGCTGCAGCATGGCAAAGCCTTCTCAGTACAGTTACAACTTTGCTTACCTGGTGGCTGCTGCATCTGCATGGGCGGGGGCTGCCCCATCATGGTCGGGGGCATCTGGCCCATCATGGGCGGAGGGGCCTGGTTTGCATTGGCCGCCTGCTTCTTGCTCTTTTTGGATTGAGCTGTGGACACGTCAAACAAAATGCTGAGAAAATGATACCATGGAAACGATTGGGGATGATGCGATGACAAGTACAAGCTGAACATTTGAATGAAACACAAGTCAGGGGGCTGGGTGTTGGGATCCTAGCAAGCTTTCTCAAAGCCTGATGACAGGAAAACATGTTCACATCCGTGCAGCTGACAGCTTTCAACAAAAGGGAACAGGAATGAAGTGAAGAGGCAAAATAGCAGCTTCTGCTGGGAGAAAAACTAAGAACCTATCACGGTGACAACATACATGTACACATAATGGCAAACTGCATAATATAAAAACTACAACAATGAAAGATAGTCAAATCTCTGGGCCACAAAAATCCTTGCTTTAGCACACAAGCATTCAAAAAGCCTTCCCAACTATACAACATGAAATTTAAAAGAAACGAAACTTTTTGGGCACTGCAAAAAACTCTAGATTGATTCAAAAGTTCCATGTGAAATATGAGATCTACAGTCCCAAGGCGATTTCAAATACCAGGCTCCGTCTATGACTCCCACTTCATCCGGGACTCTAAAATGCTTTACATACATGTATGACCCACATGAAAACTCAACCTTTTGACTCCTGTTAGAAGGTTGTGATTGTGTTGCAACTGCTGATTCTTAAACAACTCCACTCATGAAATTGAAACCTTAGGAATAGTTAAGTTAAAGGGTGAAAATCAAGCCGCATGTTGAATTTTGTTTAGTTTGTAATGGTTTTGATTGACTGGTTTGTTTGCTGATTGTAAGCCAACAGTCACATCAAGAACTGCTGGAAACAAGCCTCCACACAGCAAATTTTGATCTTGCACTTCTTACAAACCCAGTGGCCACAGGATCAAGCCAGCAAGCCTGCTCAAGTGCTTTCTGGGTCCCCTTACCCCCAAGCTCGACTGTCCCTTGACCAATCTCACCTTGACCTTCCCAAATCCTCTCAATGAGCCCTTATTGCGTAAGGTGGAGGACTTTGAAGGATTAAGCCGGCATGGCCAAAATACTTGTACTGTGTTCACATATGTGATCAATTTCCAAAGATAACTACTAACCGTAATTATTTTACACCGTATCAGCTGCTTCCATTTGGCTTAATATCGACTCAATGCTATCTTTAGCCATTACTTAAAACTCTTCAAAAACCATCCAGGGAGCAACTCACCAGGGGTAGGGTCGGGCTTCCTCTTTTCTGGCCTCTTTTCTCGGGGGACATAGGTGCCTTGCAGCTTTGCCACCGCATCTGACTGGGACTTGGCGTACTGTATTCTCTGCAAGACAGAATGGAAGAGTACTGTTAAATCTCAAGGCAACGATGGCAACTTCAGTCGAAGCAGTCATGCATTATCTTGACAGCATCGTGCAAATGGGAAAGAAGTGTTTGGGTGTTATGTGACTCTTCAACGAATTCCATGCCCTGATGCACACACAGCTCAAATTTCAGAACACGAGGGAGTGTCATGCCACTGTGATAAATGGCACCTCCTTGGATTTAGCGTGGACATCTGTGTACAGGTACAGAACAAGCAAAATGCAGGAATTCAGTTGTGGGAATGGGTAACAGTTTCAATGCACAGCTTGTATCCACAATCTTCATCCAAATTCACTAACATTTTACTGGATCAAATACATCAACAGATGTTATGTATTGCCGGCATCTCCATCGTGTCTCAGAGGATGTTTTTGTTTTTTTAACCCTAACCCTGCTGAATCCAACAGGCTCCAACCATTTCACACTGTCGATGGAGCCTCTTGGATTCAGTAGTAAAGGCTTATACATTTTCATGTTGGATCCAGTTGGATTCAGCAGGCAACTAAATGTGTACACAGTTGAATCTGGTAGGATTCAGCAGGCAACTGAATGGGAACATGCATGCAGGTGGACCATGTTGTGCCTTGTTTTAATTACAGGTACACAATGCTGGGGATTATCGACAAACAAAAACAAGAAAAGAAAAGGGATAAAGAAAAGATAAAGACAAAAATAAAAAGACAAAAAAGAAAAGATAAAGTTAGAAAAAAAAAATTAGTACAGAAATAGTAACAGAGACTTGTGAGACAGTTGATGTCTGTTAGACTCAGTAAACAATAAAGTCCTGCCAAGTACGACTCTGTTGGATTCAGCAGATAACTAATAACATGAGCAGTTACATCCTGTTGGATTCAGCAGGCATCTGCACTGTGTGACACTGTTCGACTGTTGGATCCTGTTGGATTGAGCGGGTAAGTATTTTGTTTTGTTTAATTCCCCAGCAACTTCCACAGTTGGACTCCGTTGGGTTGAGCAGTAAACTAAAATGAGTCACCGTTGGACTCGGTTGGATTGAACAGTAAACTAAAATGAGTCACCGTTGGACTCGGTTGGATTGAACAGTAAACTAAAATGAGTCACCGTTGGACTCGGTTGGATTGAACAGTAAACTAAAATGAGTCACCGTTGGACTTGGTTGGATTTAGCAGCAAAGGCCTGGGGAACCTGGGGAATTATTAATTTCGTTACAAGTTACAACAAATGCACCAAAAGTTTACTTGAGCCTATCCTAGTGATGCCTTTGCCCTCTGAGGGCTCGTTAACACGTAACCTGTATTTCCATCACTCCCTGTGCAACTGTCACTGATGAAAAGTTCACCACTGATGGTCTCTGTTCATGGACCTCATACACATACATGTAGCATTAACATGCTTAATGACATCTGCTGAACTGTTGACATGAAATATAGCTCCTGGACCATCCACAGTTGGTCACCTCAGGCATTCTGGACTGAGTCTAATAAATCCCCTCAAAATGGGAGGATGGATTTTGATGGACTTGGGGTAGTCGGGGTTAACAAGCCCACATGTGAAGTAGTGTCCATGATATATTATATTTGTGCACATGAAAACCAACTGAAAAAAAATTTGACAGATCGACACATCCCATGTAGCAACAAGAAAGTGAGTTGTTACATGTTGATTTTGGTTCTGAAAGAAAGGGCAAGGCTTTGAGATGCATGTGATTGTTGCATAACAGCATCTCCTGATCAGCTTTTCCCCTGCAATACAGTAGATTTGAGCAAGCCCTCTCAAGACAGTTTAGCAGAATGTCAATAGCTCTCTTAAGCCTTTTTACACATGCGATTAGCCGTGGGATTAGCAAATGGTTCACTCATCTAAAAAGTGGATGAGGGTTTATACAAGAATGTAAAATTTCACACTCACCATTGGTTTCTCATAAAATGGAAAGCCCTGCATCGATCTGAGGGCGTTGGTGGCGCTGTTGATGTCCTTGAAGACAACAAATGCCTGCCCCCTCATCTTGAGGGTTTTCAAGGCGACAATGTCAAGGATCTGACCAAACTGGGAGAAGATGGCATAGAGAGACTTCTTCAACTCTGGAGAAAGAAAGCAGGCAAGTTGGACAAGTATGCATGAAAATATCTTCTGAACATGCCAAAGACCGAGGTTTGATTAAGTAAGGCTAATCCATTAACATCCATCTCTTGGACACGACACTATCAACATACATGTATACATGTACCTCCAAATTTAAGAAGATTTAATGGCAAACAAGAAATGACCTTTCTCCTACATGTAAGCATACAATGATACATCTCTTTTTTGAATAAATTGCAAGAACACTTGTAAACCCACAACAACTGTACCCCCTTAAACCTATCTAGATTTTCAGGTTTTAATGGACTGACATGTATCTAACATTATGGCTGTATCAATTCCAAACCAAGGTCAGATGACAACAATGTACACGTACTTAACATACATACATTTCTACATTAGAACAATAGAACTTTAGTTTACTTACCATCTTTTTTAATCTTTTCATTTAGATTGTTGATGTAAATCGTCTGATTTGGTGGTACGTTCATGGTGAATCCTTTTTATACTGCAAAACAGTGAAAAAAGTTACCAAGTAAAAATGCTCCCAGTAAAAGGTGACCCTGTTCAATATCGCACAACACTGTACATGTACGGTACAGCCCAAAAGATTCTTCGAAAAATCGTTGAACTCGCGATTAACAAATGAGGGCCCTCGTACTCATTAAGAAATTCCCTCGCTGTTGCTCTTGAGTGTTGGAGAAACTTTTGGGCTGTACTGTATACATGGGTACTAGATGCAAAAAATGCAAATACATTGAAAGTGCACAAGAGAAATTTTCCATTCCAATCAGAAACGCTCCAGTTGTCGAGGTGGAAGTTGAAGTCATCTTGTCATTGTGCAATTCCAACTGTATGCTGATCGAAACGTCGTAACACGCCGGCTAAGAGAACCATTCACAGTCGAGCCGGAGGAGTGTGCAAACACATGCTGAACGACTGTTTCCTGAATGGGGCAACATTCAGCGCATGTAGCTGTGACTTGATCACGGATTACACTGGACGTTGAACCCTTCAGGAAACAGTCGTCGGCATGCGCATGCAGACACCACATGCTTATTGTTAATGGCACGAATGTTGCACTCCACAGGCATATGGTGAAATCGTCAATATTCTCCCTGTGTATTAGTGTAAAACACTCCATTGAAATGTAGTAAAATGTAAACTCGATTACATAGAAATGATTCGTAAGTGTATACATGACAGTTCGATACGTCTGTTTTCTTTGTTCAACATGTTCAATGCATTTTGTAAGTGTTGACGGTGTGTTGACGTTACTATCAATGTGTTAACACTAGTTAGTACGACCCATGGCAGTGAGTGAAACTCGTGTGGGGCAAGGCAGAATCACGTGGGTGCAAATGATATGATCGACCTCCATTTTTCTAGGTTATGATGATGTGGATTCGTAAAACAAAAGGTTGATGATCGCCCTGTCGTAATAGGCCCATGTGGAAACATTTTGTGGGTGCAAGTGGTTTTTCAGTGGCAGCAGATGTATTTGCACCCACATGTCGCCACTGCTCGCATTCTAAATACATGTGGGTCTTTATGAAGACACCCGGTTTGTTTCTCAAAAATATACTCTGAAATCACATGTAATAGTTCATCAAAACACCCCATATTACCTCATTTATCCTCACAGAATGTATTTATTTACAGTATATTGACCGATTTCAGTTTTAGACGAAGGATTTTGGCGGATTCTAATCACGATTTATACTTACATTGAGCAAACGCGGCGACCACACGGTACGGCTACACGAAACGCTTCAAAAACGTTGCTAATAGTGCGCCCTCTATTCTTGATCGAGGCGAGTTAACAAAACCGGGGACTGTTCTAGTGGTATTGGAGGAGTTCCCCGGCATTGTTTGACCAAAACATGTTATTATTTATAACTTAGGGCAAATTTCCAGAAGAAGTGGCATTTTTCATAAAAAATAACCCTTACAGTAAAATACAATTAATTGGGAAAAAATCGGCACAAAAATCGCTAGTATATTTCGGTTCAAGCAAGGTCTTTTTTCCCCCGGTATATGTATTTGTACACACTTTTCTTGCACATTCAAAACCAGTATCTGATGATAGCCACATCAGAGTCATATGTATGCACGAGTTGAGTAGTTCTAGAGGACACCTCTTGGCAAAAGTTAATAGAGGGACGAGTTCAATACTATAACTTTACTACATCCGTCAAAATTACATTTTGTGCTCAGTTGTTGGTTAATTTAATCCAAATTTTGGGACTTTTTTGTTTTACGCTTGTGAAAATTTGCACACGAGCACAATAGTGCTGTCATCCAGATCCTTAATCCTAGATGTCTCCTTGATTTGTAAAAGAAAAAAAATAAAATAAAATGAAAAAAGCTTGATTTTTAGACACATTCTCTCGTACATTTCCATTTCTTTGGCAATTTATTGCAGCTGTTTAAGAATGAAGCAGTAAGGAAATCTTCTCAGAACTGTTGCCAGAGACGAAATGTGGGGCTCAAACTTTTCTCATCAAAACGTGTAAAATGAACATTGTCTTTCCTGATGGAACCCCTGAACAGCGCCCTCACTGCTCCAGAAAAGATTGTACAATTTGTTATGTTTAAAAAACGAGGCACTTTTCAATACACTTACAATTGATTCTGACACAGTATGATTTCAAAAGAGTTCGTACATTGAAGAAGATTGTGATGAATACAAACTCAGTCTCAGAAACATTCATAGCATTGAGGTAGGAGTTACACACCTATTCATTTATAATGCCGGTCAAATCTCGCGCTAAGTCCCCTTCCCCGACCGGATCAAGTTGGCCTTTTACCGTTCAATGCGCCGCGGCCCTCTGCTCCAGCTAGAGACCACAACATTGGCCGGGGGAGCAATCTGGCTAGGGTATGCTTCTTGTGACGCATCTTATGACATTATTAAAAATTACAGTGCATAGAATTGATTTCTTGATACAGTGTCAGCTGACTGATTAATAATCTTATGAGAAGGCTCTTTACCTGAAACTTCTGTGTATTGTGTGTTGTAGATTTCATAATAAATGTTCCTGTGATTTGTGAAAAGTAACCAAAATAATTATTTATTCAGTATTTTCGTGGTGAGAGTTTCGGCAACTGCGTCAGTTTACAGTAATTAAATTGCTCATTTTGCTTTGCTGTTGTTGATAACGTAGGCCGACCACCGGCTGGCAACATTACGCTTGTGACGTAGCAAAAAGAATGAGAATGGTCTTTACACTCACGCGTGGAGCAAGACGTACTTAGGCTTATTGTGGGACTCATTCCCGCGCTCCACGAATACCCTTTCACACTGTGGGGCCCTTTTAATTACGTCACTGTACTTTTGATTGTAGCAGGCAAACAAAGAGCGGCTGAGATTTCCATCAAAGGCACCGCCGCCATTTCGCTTTGGAATCTCCAAGTTTGTTTGGTCAACAAATCGCGGTTTTATTCCGGCTGCTAATCCCTGCTAGCGTTGAAGCTTTGTTCCCTCATTCCATGTCTGTTTGAAAATTTGTAAGAGTTGGTAACCTTTTTTTTTCTCCTAGATTAATATCCTTTTAAAGGCTGCTATCTAACATTACATTCGAATTTTGGGGACGGTGATTGCGTAAAGGTCAGACGATCCATCTAGGTACACGGTGAAATACGTAAATGAAAGCGATGAAATAGGCAATTTCACACTTTTAAGAATCAAATGTGGCAATGACTTATAACTCGAACGCTGTTCTGGGGAAGGGTTTGAGGTTATTGTCCTGAACTGTATTTCAAACGAATTAGCAAATTTTTCAACAATCTTTTTTCCTGATAGAGGACTTTCTCTTACCTTGTGAGTTTTTAAAACTCGGAGAGTCGACGATTTGGAAATGCTGGAGTTTACAGAGGCCATTGTAATGACATGTTGTCCCTCTAGCCCACTGTTTTTCACTCGCTTTTGTAATGAATGTTTAATCGTGGAGGTAGAATCACACCTCCATGGTTTAATAAATACGTTCTCCGTTTGGCATCCAGTCCCTACTACACTCTAATAAAGTCTAAAAACACCTGGGTCAGACTGATCCGGGTGTTTTTAGAGTGTGTCTTTTCCGGAAATGTTGTCCCCAGAAGGTTCTCCACCCAGATTTACCGTTTTCGTAAACCTTATTTTCCCAGACAAGGTCCGCAAGAAATTTTACCTTCACTTGCTGAACCGCTTAATGCACAGGGGCCAACGCGAGTGAGGCCGTGACCAAAACAAACATAACAACAAACCCCTGTGTCAAATTTATTCACAATGAAAATTTTTACGTATTATCTTGGCTTATTAAGCTGCAAAAAGGGTAAGGCATAAAACTAGCGAGACCTTAAAGAGAATTATTGTTTTGATCACGCACTGCATACAGCCATGTGATTCTTTAATTATATTAAATTCATCAAGCAAAAGTTATGATGCTAGTCGTCGCCATTGTTGGAATTTCAGGCCATAAAGTATATTTGCACGTAAGATAGTTAAAATGAATGACGCGAAGGTTTGCATGGGGATGAATAAAGGAACATTCAATGTTCTTCTAGCGTGTAGGACCTTCCCTATTGCGAAACACGCATTTTTGTGGGATAATGTTAACGGTACCCCCCAAAAATACCAGCCGCAGGGCCAACATTAACCAATGCGTGTGCCGACATCTGGGCCGTGTAATGCGTCTAATCGGGACGCCCCAGGTTTGGTTCGTCAATATTTGAGTGTTGACTCGCGCATTAGTGCGAGGCGACTATCCTACGGGCGCGTATTTGCAGAAATCCACGGGGCGTTTAATCAGATTAGTCAGAGAAGAAAGTGTTACACACAGCGTTTAATACATGTTTGACGCAAACAACCACACGAACGTAATTCGCTCCAGAAAATTAACCAATCAGTATCCGTTCTGGGTCCCAGACGTCATTTGCAGATGCTGTGGTGGGACAGTGGTGCATCGGCAATGTTTACTGTGTACATATAAGTTTGTGGTCTGACCGCGTACATTTTATAATCATTAATTGGTACAGCTCTGCTCAGCAGTATGCACCTGTGTTTTCCCATTGGAATTTTATAAACTAATGCTGTGGATCCCCGAATCTAGCACATTTGTGGTAAAGACCATTCTGTTGATGGGAAGGTAGGTAATTAAATTTAATGATTACTGATTGTGTTTCATTAAAATTATTTTCATTTTTCCCCTGACTATTCCACTCAAATTTGACACACGCTCATAGCGTATGCCCATTACTAGTCACTGAGTCCCTGTTGTTAATTGTATCAACGTCTTTAGTTTCATTTCTTCACGAAAAATCCAATTGCAGAGTTGAACACATTGGAGCAAAATTATCCAAACAGGTGAACTTTCATTCCAAGCAAATGTTGATGTAATGAACGACCTGTTTTCAATCGCCTTGCACTGAGAAGGCTTGTGTGGAAACCACAGATTTAACCGTCGTTTGCAGGTCTGGTTCTAAATTTCATGAGATGAGGATTTTGTCCACAGACGTACACCTTTATTTTATTAAAAACGGGTTTCAGGAGAGGGAAGATGGATAATTGCGCACCTATTGGTACGCATTTACCTATGAATAAGAACAGCCGTATGCGCACGGCGCATGCATCTCTTACGTGCTTTTGTGAGAACATGCACATAAGTATCGCATTACATATAGTACAGGATTCTAAAATGAAACTCGCTAATCGCCAACAAGAGCTATAACTCAAGCAGAAAGTCACTTATTTGTTTTTAAGGGAAAGTTCAGGATGCCGTCTCAGCAAGAACGCGAATGCCAGTCCCCGGAGCGGTCGGATGAGACGGACACCAGCCTCGTCGGTCAGACCCAGCTCCATGAGACTTTGCTATGGTAGGTGGGGGAGTTGTTTGACGTAACTGTACACACTGTGGCCAGTGAACTCCTTTTTGGACAGAATATGGCGCCAAGTAATAACACAGTGCATGACATCCATCATGACTGGGTCCATCATTGAAACGGTGACTTTTGGGCAAGTTTTAAGCGCGAACTGAAATGAGACCATCGGTAAATCTCTTCCATTTGCCGCGCGTTGCAGTTCCATTAAAAGAATGTTTTGAGAAATTTTATCTTTACTTACATTTTGACGTTAATTAGTTGCGTATCTCGCTACTTTTGTGTCTTTGCCTCCCGAACATTGCTTTTTACTTCAGTGGTTTCCTCTTTACTAATGACGAAAACGGATATTGATAACATTTAGACCTATTCAACTGTGCCCCAGGCTCGGTTTCAAATTGACTCGACTTGAATATCCCAAAGATTGCATGAAGTTGGTCGGACCATGGGTAACTTTGAAGCCCCATTTAACTCGCCCTTAATTCAACACGGAATCTTGTAAACAAGGCGTTTTGCGACTTGTCAGACCTGTTTCCTGTGCAGTACTAGGCAAATTGAGAGGGTTATTCAAAGTGCAAATCATCCCTGATCAATAAAGCACGTGCACATGTATATCAGGATCAAGACTTGTTAAATCTTCCCTCATGCAGGTTGAACGAGAACTATGAGAGAGCAGAGGGCGTGTGCTTGCCTCGATGTGTGTTGTACACGCATTATTTGGACCTCTGCAAGAAGAGAATTTTCACTCCGGCGGGGGCTGCCACCTTCGGCAAGGTTTGTACAGGCCGATCTTTTGTTCACAAACTTTGACCTCCATTTTATATCGACAGCGAAAGCTAACTTACCCACCCTTGCTTACAACAGTAATAACCTGTCTCTCTAAAAGCATTTGTCGTTGAAGGCGCAACATATTTCTGATTAGGTCTATACTTAAAATGATTGTGTAAGTGTAATGTTTAATACAAGTCCGCAGGCTTTGTTTTCGGTCTTTACATTCATTGACAACCAAAGCACATCACAAAGGGAAAGCCAGATTATTTTTTGCACGATGATCTCTATCATATTATCGGGCTATAATCATAAAGACCAGTGGTATATGCTATCAGCCTCGATCTGGACCAAGAGAGGGCGCAGTTTTCGTAGCAACGCAGACTCCTTCAGTCGGAACGGAATTTCGCTTGTTCAAGAACGACAATGAAATCCACGTGTTACGATCGAATCGCCACCTAGTAACGAACACCCCCAACCAATATGGTTCTTTTCAACCGATGAAGGGGTGTGTCAGATCCAGGCAGATAGGTACAGAGCTTTTCATTGAGCAGTCTGGGGACGTTACACTCGTCACGAAATCCCTTTGTTGTCTAATAGAACCAAATTTATCCTCAAAGTAAAAAAAAAAGCTGATCAGTGATCTCTTTCCTCAGATTATTCGGCAGATGTTTCCAAAGCTCACCACAAGAAGGCTCGGCACAAGAGGACAATCAAAGTAATTTTTTAAAAGAAATCCTTGTACTTTCAAAACTGTGGTTAAGTCTAAATTCTGTGGCGAATTCAGTGGGAGATGGCAGTGAAGGAACGTGTTGCTTTTTAGGAACGAAAGACGTCAAGACGTTAGAAACAGTAACCCTCCGGACAAGAGGTGACAAATCTTTTATGAATGAATGAAATAAATAAAAATTGCTCGGCTGTCATAAAAACTGGCCATATTTCCCCGGGACTCAAAACCTGTATATAGACCTAATCCGATTTGTTAACAGGATTTTAAGATACCTTTATCCAATCAATACACCTCACTGTAAGTGTTAGGCTTGACTTCAGCACTTAACATTTAGACAGAAAAAAACTGTTTAACGAGATTAACAGTTGTCTACAAATCGTTTCGCCAAAATGGCGATTGAAATTTTCTGGACATTGTTTAAATCTAGTCAGCACAACAGAAGTTTGCTTCTTTTGTAACACGTTCCCCGACTTCAGGTACCACTACTATGGTATTGGCATTAAGAAGTCATCCATCTACTACCACTCCGTTTACTCCGGCAAGGGACTGAGCCGGTAAGTTTGTCCACTGTATGGGTGGCGGGGATAGGCTGCTTCATAAGCCGGATTTTTCAATGCTAGTCTTCTAATTTGGTAAAACTTTTGTTCATTGTACGAGTCTCCAGCTCGACCAAGAGAGGGCGTTATTGCTAGAAACGGACGCTCCTTTGGTCGGAACTGAGCTTCCCTAGTTTACCATCTTAATGCACGTCTCGGTCGCATCGCTATACAAACAAACTGAACACTCACGACCAGCCCTGCTCTTTTCAACCGATGAGGGGGTGCTGCTGTTCAAGGCTGAAATCTGCTTCGGGTTTATCTAACAGTTGTGTGTGTATGATTTTTTTTTTTACCTGAAGTGGACAAAATGTAACATTCAAACCAATACAAGGCGACTAGTGCCCCAAGCCTTACAACTCCATAGAGACCTGCCTTGTGAAAGTTATCAGGAGCAAGTAAATTAATCTTAATCATAAAGCATCACAGCAGTAGCATCACCGAAAATCGATTTTCAGACTTTCTTCTGCCACAAGTATCGTCATTTCCATTCATTCTGTGACTTTTTCACAAAATTATAATAGACATGAACGTCTTTAGGTCATGTGACTGTACCTAGTCCTGGTTCTGTTTTGCCTACGTGCCTACTAACCCAAATTTTATTTGCAAAATCACTTTTTTAACAGATTTTCGGAATCTAAAGTAAAAACAGAGGTGAGAAGTTTTTCGTAAGGTTTGTTTTCTTTTTTGAAGGGCCACGAATCGATGAAATTCCTTTACATTTGCATTTCCTAGAAGCAAAACTGGTAACGATGTTCCTTGGAATTATTTTCCTATTACGAGACATGAACCAAAACACAATTTTTTAACCAGTCTGGTGATTGTACTCTGATAAAATAAAAAGTAGAATTATTGGAGGCTGACCAGATTGAAAACATTATTGTGACAGGGTGAAACCGTAATGTCTGTTTATGTTAAGAGTGTCCGACTATTGCCAGTATATTAGGAAGTATGAGTTTTTGTGATTATGGCAAAGGCATCAATTCACATTCATTTCCAATTTTCGACAGGGATCTGCGCGGAAATTTTCTCTGAGCTCAAAGTCTGGGACCCTTCTCCCAGATTTCCCAACAGCAGGCAACCTGGTCATTCCTGATGACATCAGTTCGGAAAAGGTACCAATCGACTATATACTTTACTCCAGATTTCTTTAGCTTGCACCTTTGTGTCTCTTTGTTTGAACTCGTTGTAGTCTAGATTTTGCCAAAGAGTTTGAAGGTTAACTTTGGATCAATTGTTACAAGTTTGACTGGTCTCCTGTATAAACACAGGTAGAGACATTCTTACTGATGTACCAGACTCACTGCCAGCGTATTTTGGACACCATTGTGTCTTCAAACTTTGAGGAGGTAAGAATCGAAAATAGGATCGTAACCACAACGGCTAGTCTAAGTTTAAGGGTAAATGGTTGGCATGAGTGCATTGGGTCCTGTGGCCAGGTATACATTTTCTGTTTTTGTTTGATTTGTTCTGTTATATTTTTGTTTCTTTGTTTTTTTGATTTGAAGGTAACGATAGCGACGACCTAATTAGAAAGATTGAGTTAGCCCTATGAATTTTAATCCTTGAGTAGCGGGATAATGTTGTTTGTGTGTTTATTTTGCAGGTACAGAACTTCTTGCTCCACTTCTGGCAAGGCATGCCAAAACACATGCAGTCGCTTCTCTCCTCTGACGTCATCATTGATGTCATTGCTCTGTGTGACTCGGTTTTGTACAAGGTAAACGAGCCAGAGGTCATTACCTTTTGCCAGACACAAATGATAGGCGCCCAGGCAGTCTGACACTGGCATACGTCCACGGTACAATGGCACTTTTATAACTTGTGGACTTTTGTTGAATAGCCCTCATACTATCCTTAAGCCTATCCCCCGAGCGAGACCAAGAGAGGGCGCAATTTCCTAGCTCCTTTTGTAGAGACCCCACTTCGCTGGTTCACAATCGACTATGGAATGTGCGTGTTACGGTCAGGCTGCTACCAACAAAAAGAACATCCTCACCGTACCAGCATGACACCTTTCCACTGATGAAGGGGTGCTTCTGCCCATTCAAGGCGGATACCCAACGTTAAACTAACCCTAAAACCCCCGAACCCTGCCAAAACGACATTAAAAGCGGTTCCAAGAGTACCCTACACACTCAAGGTTACACGCAACCCGAAATTACCAAGAGCAGCAAATTCCGATAGCAGGATATCACATTTCAGAAGAGTGTTAGGTACAGCAACATTAAGTTTGGAAAAAAATGTAATCACAACATAAATACTCCACTGTGATCTTGTACATTTCTCAGCATTATTTGTGTGAATAATTGACAGGTCCTGACAGATGTCTTGATACCGTGCACGATTCAAGACATACCGGAGGGATTGAGCTTTGACATCCGCACATTTGCCAAGAAGATACCGGTTTGGCTTGACAGTTCGCTGGACCAAATGTGTGAGAAATTGCGAGCGCGGAAAATGAAAGGTAACCACATCCTAGAATTGAGAATAGCAAACCTTTTCCAACTGATGATTTATAGAGTTCCACACTTCATTTGGAAAAGTAGGTTTACTGGAATAATAAGACAGAAATTCCGTATCTTTCTCTTGGACGACCTGCATTGTCAAGATTATGGGCTGAACCTTGCCTTTTTGGAAGTCAGTACGTTTACTGTTTAGATATCGTTAAAGGAATCAGCCTGACGTGCCCTTGTAGACATAAAAATAGAAACAGTACAGGAAGAAGTTATCACTAACGTCTCTGAGTGAGTACATTCAACACCAATTGCAAATTAGCGAATAGCTTATGACAAATAACTTTCACAATCCTGTGCGATATTAAATGGGTGCCAACTTGGCTGAAGTGCACCCAGCTGCATTCCAGGCCCGGGAAGGGCGACCAGTGGGCACCGGCAGAGGTACCGCCGGGCGGGCACGAATAATCTTATTCAACAGATTGAGATGGGACTGACTCATTCAACTGATTTGATTGCAGTGTTGTCTTCATTCGTGAGAAGTCTGCGGCGACAAATGTCGTTCGTGCAGTTAGCACAGGTAAAAGTCGTGTTTAATTTCTTTTTCGCAGAAAACATTTAATGTTAATTCCCATTAAATATTGTCACGAGCAATTGCTGTTACCTTTGGGAACCTTCTGCTGTGGTGTTTCAAATGTGCCGTACGCGTCTGGTCGGATTTTTCAGCCGGAGTCGCATTTTTCAGCCGGCGTTGCATTTTTTCAACCAGTATTCTGAAAAATCCTACCAGACGGCACATATGGAAAACCATACTTTTGCCTTGTTACACGTTTATTATTTGCCCATTTCCTGCAAAATGTCTACTCCACGTTGTACATCAAGAAACCCTGATGGAGTTGCTATGGCACATCCAGAATTTATCTCTAGAAATATCTCTTGGTGCTTAACCCAACCCCAAACTCAGTTGTGCCAGAGGGGACTAGGATGTACGACTATTTAGGTTTAGCTGTAGGTGTCCATTGTGTCTTTGTATTTCAAAAAATGAAACGAGAACTGGGGCAGGGGAAACCTCCATTCCTCCTTGAATTAAAAACCATGTCAAAAAGGTACTATGAAATGAGCAATGGGCAGCACTGTGTTGCCATGTCAACGGTGTTGGGGGGTGAGAAATTCACGCTGGGAAATATTTGACCCCGGAACAACAAACATGAAGTCTCCATTTTCATTGTTTTTGTGTTCTGCGTCCAACCAGGTTGTTGTTGATTTTGGGTGGCATGATCAAAGTTTAATCGGCAAAGGGTAACCTTCCTCTGCATGCTGTTAACCATGTTTACAGACGGCAAGAAGTGTGTTACTAAGCCAAGAAACAGTGAGCCAAATGACCCGAGATCTCGCGGAACTAAATATCAGCGGGAACATGACGCACGCAGATGTCAGCCAATCAGCATTTAGCGCTGCCAAAACAGGTAAGCCTGTGAAGTCTGGCGGTCTTCGAATTACCTGACTACAGCTCGAAAACAAAACAAAACAAAACAAAAAACACGCGTGTCTTAAAAAAATCTGTCAGTTGGCGCCTTCTTTAGGCAGGACTAAGTTATTTTGAGCCGTCAGTTCGGACGCAATTTGGACTGAGAGATTTTAAACTTCCTATTAAACGATGACAATTGTCAACCCCTAAGTCGACAAAGAACTGGGGTGATTTCAACTTGTTCAAGCCAGACCAGTTGCACTGCAGCAGATATTGGTGATATTGGCTCGGCAGTGTGAATATTCTGCTGGCCCACTGGATCCTTCAAGTGCAGCAAAAACAGTATAGGCTGGTCACCGTCAGACTTCTGACCGTACGAGACATCAAGACATGGTTATAAACCCGTATCAGATTTCACGCTTTATGCACTTTTGTTCTTTGCACATTTCTGGGGAATATTATTTACGGTTTTCATACTTAAAACGCGTTTTTTTATCGCCCTTTAAACCTTTGACCTTTGAATTCGTAGTGTTGCAGGAGTTCAAAGGTTTGCTGGCCAAGCAAGCCCCTCTGGAGGCGTATGTGGAATGGACCGATAGCCTCATCGACCGATTTGTTCTCCAGGTATAGTGTAATTCGACCACCAGAATTAGAAACCATCACTGCGGTGGTGCAAAGCTCGTGGACAGGTGGTACGCGCGCGTTACATGCCCCTTCGACCAATAGGATGTCGTGATTTGCCAAATGCACGCGCGCGTTAAGCTGAAGAATGTGCATGTGAGTGCTGTGCCACCACAGTTATGGCGTCTAATCTGATTAGTCTATAGGACGTCAGTTTCGACTCGTCCATTAAGGTTTGTGTAGTGCAAAATATCCAGCCAAAAGGAACAAGATCCCGCAGCAGTCTAAGGTGATTTGGAGCGCTTTCTATTAAACTACAAAAAGGGAAAAATCACTTGTCACCTTGAATATTCACAGTACCCCATGTTTACAACGTACATTTACATTTCTGATATTACGCAAACCCACTCATTGATATTTGTTTCAATTAATTAATTAATAAAAAATGGTCGGTCTCATATGAGAAAATAATCAGGTAAACGTAAATGCAATGGAATACGTGAACACTTTCATAAAGTGTAAACTGGTTAATCGGCGGAAAAGATATATTCAAATTTAAAACAAAATAATTCACCGTACCTGTCAATATCCCCAATACAGAAGATCTCAGGGAGCGATTGTGCGGACCTTTCTTCATCCTTCATGCTACAGTGGTCGTTTTTTACTTCCAAAATACTGAGAGACCTCACCCTGCAACGTGCATCTAGCTTTGGTAAGTATGCACCCTCCTTTTTTTTGCACACATTAACTGCCATTTTTATTGGGCAGGCTAAATAACAATAAATTATACGCATTTTGATGAAATTATTGAATTTTGATTTTTGTGTGTGAGGTTTTTGATAGACCATTGTACCGACAGCGCCACACTAGTGCTTACAAATGTCCGTTCCACGGTCCACTGAACACCACAGAGAAGCACACACGTCAACAAAAAGTGTGCTTCATTGGCTGCGTGAGATTTTTATATACTTTGCGAACAGACCACTATCTGATAATGTCAAAGCTATGTTTTATATATGTGTGTTTATGGTGCCCAGTGGACCGCGAAGCCCCACCATAGGAAAGCGCATAATATGCAAACGATCTCAGACGTCATCAATGCATAATTATGTTTATTAATCTTTTGTTTCTGTGCCAGCGGCAGGTCTCAGTTTGCCAACCCTAACCAGTGGTTGGCAACAATTACGACTTTGACGCAGCAAAGTTCAAGTATATGGGGTATAATAAGTTCCATTGGTGCCGCAGCCAGAAAGCGCTTGCCTTGAAACGTCAATTTCATAAATGCACCAACATCTTCTGTATAATTGTTGTATTTACACATACACAGTGATTATCTGTTTATTCTTTCACCGTTCTTAGCACGAGTGCATGAAATTAGACGTATTTGGAATCCTGGTTAAAGTTAAATCACTCATAGTTATTCAAGTACGGAAACTGCAACTGAAGTAACATACCTGAAGACGATAAAACTGACACCTGCTTATTCCAATAAATACCTTTTAGTGTCCGATGTTGGCATCTGTATTTCCCATGATGCAATGACAAAAGGAGTCTTCGGTCGAAGTAGCCTCTTGGTTGTAAACTGCATTGCTAACTGCTGTTTTCCTCTGTTCAAAAAATTAATATTAGGCCTAACTGAATAAAATTTTTCACCCTTTCAATTACAGTCACCATGTGTAAAATCCATCATGTTACCTGTCTGCTGCCGCTCCTGTTAAGTTTGTCCGTCTAATGAAATTCTTGATGATCTCCTTCACGTGTCCTTGTAGGATCTTTGCATCTCATCCACATGATGTTGACGGAATACGCATTCCTAGTGGTGGAGAGCCAACAGGATCAACACCATCACGCAGAAATGGTTGACCATGTGCAGAAGAACATGAAACAAACTGGTAAGTGACAGCGCCCCCACCGTCTTTATTTTTTAACACCGTTGTCTATCTAAGGACAGTTTTCTCTTTGATTGCATTGATGTCATAAAGAAAATTAATGAATTTTTGTTTGTACCATTCATTTATTCTAAAAAGAGGAGATCTGCACTAAAGCTACGGTCAGGTCCTCGGGTCAAAGGTCGTCACCAGGATCAACAGCTACCGTGAAACTGAAGCGAAGGAAGTGTTCAACAAGTCAAGCAGGTGCAGCGTAGTTGATATCACGAATAACTTCTTGTGTTAACAGAAAAGTTACCTCTGCACTTATTTCTTTTTAAATATGTCACAGAAGAACAGTTACGCTTTTCTGTGCTCTAGTAGTGTTTGTAGCTTACAAAGTAGGAATATATTACCTTACAAAATGAACCAGGTCTCTAAAAGTATTTTAATAAACTTGCCTGGAATAGTCACTCAGTTGCAGTTCTGTCCCAAACTGAGATGGTCACACAATAATGTTGAAGTTACAGCACATGGCAGGAACATGTCGAAAAAACCTTTAGATCATTTGAATATGACTTGACCCGGTGTTGGGTGACTACGAATGACTCGTGTTGACTCTGAATGTGTCTGAAACAAATTTTCAAGATTCCCTTTGATTCCGTTTAGACGAAAATTCTCCGAAGGACGGTCCTGATCCTCAGGATTCCCCAGACGGCAACCAGCGAAGGGACGAAGAGTACCAGGACTGTGGCGCCGGGTCATCTCAGCAGATAACCTGCGATGTACGCGAAGGCGAGGGCTCCCTCCACGCCAGTATCGAATTCACGGAGACGTGTCCAGGGCCGGTGTCTGCCCCCGCGGTGTTATCTTCGAGTTACGCTTTTCGCCCCTTTAGCTCGGAGAGGGAGCCTCAGCCCCCCGTAACGATCCATCACACATTTACCGAGGACCAGTCCCAGAATGGTTGTTTCTCTTCTGCTTATGCGAATTCATACTGTGACTTTTACCCTGTGCGTGCTTCCACCCATGCGCACTCGTCCTACGACCCCCTGCATTATACTCATCGTCACCTCCCGCTGACGTATGGGAACTATGGCATACCTCCGGAGGATTCCATATATGGCGGCTATACTTCGGGATATGAGGTTACTGCCGCACCTTCTGTCCAACATTCCGGGTATGGCCCATCTGCCCATTCGCAAATGGACCTCCCTGAAGCCTACGGTTGCTACGTTAGAGCAAACGAAGCGCTAGCAGAAGCTCACAGACACAGTCACCTCCGGTTTAACCAAGGCTTCGAGAATGTTGTTGGTCACCAACCTCCCCAATCTGATGCAAGTGCCTGGTTTAACCCGCCAATCTCTGCCTGTGTGACAGGTAGGCTAAATGGAAAGAAAAGTCGCCCCATTATGACGACATATTGTCGACAAGATTGTTGACATTCTGGGACGATTTGTCACGGAACAGAATGTCCTGAAAGTATAAGTGATACATTATCTGAGAACTGCGACATCATAGTCGCGCTATGTTGTCATCCTTGGAGAAAAATCGGCGGATGGTCATCGTCCTGTGATAAATTCTCTCAGGAGGGTACCAAGATGTCATTATCATACCTTCAGGATGTCGTTACTCGTGATACTTTACCCAATGTTGTTATCCTTTGATGAATTTTCTCAGGATATTGACCCGTTATTTATCATAAAATGTCATTGTCCACAGATGGAATGTACAAGGGTCAAATTTAAAAGTTGGATGACACTTCCAGGGCTTATCAGTACCATACAGGAATAAGGTCCTTTGTCGGTTCTCTTTGTAGACACGTCGGCGTCCAGGCAGCTGACATACCCAACTGCCGACGAGCTGGTGGTACCCAGCACCTCTGATGGCTTTCGGAGTGTTGGTGGCGGGTCACGGTTCATGGAGATAGTTCACGGCACGGCACCAGCGAGGGATCAGTCCACTGTGTTCGAGGAGACTGTGGGTTACCACTTACATGTAAGCAGGATACATGCGCCCACGCACCTAACAAGACCTAATCCATATCTGGACTCCAATCTGTAACATAGCTCCACTGACAGAATAAACTGGTGTTCTGTGTTATAACTGCCGTGACTCTGGTTTTGAATGGAGTTAACAGCAATGTGCATAATGCTAAAAGTTTCAGTATTTTCCAAGATGAATACAAAAGTACCAATTTAAGTCATTTTATTTTGCAGTAAATATCAGAGAAAGAAACACGGGCCGAATAGAGAATACCCTGATATAGCCAGGAAGTCTTTCTTATACTCACAGCCGCGCACACAATTCAACAGTACCCATATCTTAAATTAACAGTTAAACCTGTATTCATGGCATATTGCTAAAACAGCCACAAATTACCGTTCTGGCTGAGTACCTCGAAGACTCAAAATCGACAACCTACCTGTCAGATGACGAGGGTTTATTCAGGTGTTACATAAATGTGAACCTCCATCCCAAAACAGGAGTGGATTTGTTAAGACACACCCCAGCCAATTATAAAATATCCAGGGAAATGTATATACAAACAGCTACCATTAGCCTACCTTCTTTATTTGGCCATTAAAGTTTACTCAATCCAAAGGTTTCGAGAACGGCATTCAGCCTCAATCCAATAGTGGTTATGATAGTCAGCAAATTTAATGCTGCTGTATTTCAAAAGAAACTAGCAACCCCTACGAAGGTATTCAAAATGGATACGACTGTGTGGTTTTTCACAAGATTTGTGCCATAGTAAACCCAGATAGAGGATAGGGAGTTTGTCTAGGAATTGATAATGTTGCACTTTTCTGTCAATCTTAAGAACCACTTCCTCAAGTGAAATTATCAAGTTGCGGACCTGTAATCAAATTATCTTATTGTACAAATTCAATATCAACATTTAATTAACATTAACTGATTTGATTGTTTCAGCTTAGCTGCTTTGCATGAAAAAGACCGATGTAAGTCACGGAACAGTTGCTTGTTTGAGGCAGGCTGTACATATGAGAAAATATCTGACGATTGTTGTGGTCATCTGCTGAAACGGAAAGCAGAGGAGGAGATAATACTCTTTTTAGTTGCTATACTGTACCTTAAATGACTTATGAAAATCATACATTCCATACTAAGAAGAATAAGTGGGATTTACAGACTCAAATTATTCCCATTTCAGTTCAATACAGTTTGAGTATTTAACCTTTAACCCCAAAACTCAAATTAAATTATGCATGTACATTATGAAACATTAAAGTAGGCTTTCACAAACATTGGAGATGGGTGTTGTGTCACTGTTGAGAACTTCAGATGTTCAATTTGAAAGTACTTCTTCTCAATGGACACAACTATGTGAAAATGGCACAGGAATAGCAGTGAAATATTTGTTTACACGTCTAGCCAGTCTTATAGAGGGTTTTGTCGTCTTTCTGTCATGCGTATGTCCAGTGTAGAATTGGGTTTGTATTAGTCTCTGTGTAAATTAAGAACACGTGGCCAACAGGCCTGTTAGCGATATTTGTGGCCGGGTAGTTAAGTACCTGTTGACTCTACTTACACATTCTCCACCTACCGCGGGAAAATGTGTTGATCGTTATGATTTGATCACTGCCAACCACGAGGTTTTCGACGCCTGTAGTGACACCATTGATTCACAGACTACCTATTTGCCAATTTGCTAAATGGGCCAAAGGCGCCACAATAATGCTGGCCTGCTGAGAAAACAATGGAAACCAATTAAACGAAAAACAATCTTGTTTAGGTTCTTTTTATTTAGATTGAAAAGGGGTAGATTTCCTCTCGATGCACGATGGATTTTTGTCACATTTTGTTCATACTTTGAGGTATCTTTGAAGGAGTTTATCCATATTTTTAAAGTCGCGTTTATAGTTTGAAATTTTAGAAATTAAACAATACTTAAAGGTCAAAAGTCTTTGCCCATTTATGCTACCCACAAACCAGAGAACAAACAGCCAGTGGAAAGAAATCAGCTGAGTCCAGGAAACTCCTTTATTACTTTGGAGAGTTTTGTATTTTAATTTAACTTTTGCGTCCCCCCCTCTTTTTGTTTCAGCGAACATAGTCGAATGTCTTCAACCAGAGTCAGTTTCTTTGTTATTATTATTAGGGGGTCTGCTACAATTGTGACGTGCGTTGACCGTGTCAACGCGTGTCTCGCTGCCAATTCGTCATCTGCCTTGGACGTCCACAGCAAATGGCGGTTGATTAATCCCAGATGCAGCTGCAGACCTGGATGCGAGTTTAATCCCAACCTCCCCAATCGAATTTTTTTCAATCTACTTATTTATTTGTAGAGGCTTACGTCCAAAGGACCACGTACAGGTCTTATTTTGCAAGTGTTTGATTAATGAAAAAGCAGAGATTGAATGACCGCACCAAAGCCGACACCTGTATTAACCCACGCCTGCTTGTAGTACACCAACAAAACAATAACAATTTACTGCTGCCGCAGCCCCTCCCCCAGGAAGGAAAAAAAAGGAAGAAAGAAAACAACCCCCTCCCAAATTATAGGTTACATTTATGTATCTACAGCTGCATGTATTGATAAGCACACCGATCTAGTGTTGCACAATCTCCAAGATCGCCACCCATAGCGGAAATGTGTTCTGCTGCACACCGGTTGCGCGTTATCAACAATCATGCTCTCGTTGTCCATGGTAATTAGCCCGTTGGGCGACGGTGGAGCGATTGAGTGAATTTGTTCCAGTTTTCTTCGTCGTTTATCAATGCACTATCACGCGTGCGTATTCCGGCTGTGGTCGTGATAATAGGCTCTCACAGCAACCGTTGGCGAATGAAATCGCACTACGTCTGTCCTCAGCGCTGGATACGGACGTGGACTTGACCATGGCGAGCTACAGGGATCTCCATGTCTCTACTGTACTACTTCTGGCGATATTATACCATTCGGCCCTTGCTTTGGGAGGTAAGTCAATCCTTCAGATAGTATTTTTAAGGTTTTGCGAGGAACACATGTTCAAAAGGAGTGGGACGTATCCTTGCTGACCACCTGAAAATCGCACCAAATCGGGTGCATGAGTTTGCAATAAGCATTATGAGTTGTGGATAACACTTGGCTTCTACACAATATAATTATGGCGATGCCTGGGAATGTTTTGTCAACTATTTACTCCTGTATGCATGTTGGACAACGATGTAGTGTTAAAGTGGAGACCACAAGATAGGCTACACGGAAAACAAGTAACTGGGTCAACAATAACAAAGCAATGTTTTATTGAAGCTAATTTGAGAAGCTCGTGACTTGAATTCATGCAGACTGGAGGTCTTGTGTTGGTCTTTTGATGGTCTTGTATAGCGTCATTTGGTGCTCTCTAAGAGGTCTTTACCACAATGATGGACAAATGAACATAGGCGTAGGCCTACATCATACAACCTTCCGTGTTGATATCGGCACATTGTGGTATTTGTTTTCAATAGTTTGATAATTGGCTTCATTATAGGCGTTGTTTTAGACAAGGATTGTGCGCAATGTATTAACCCTAACTGTGCTGAACCCAACAAGGTTATGCAGGATTTCAATGGTCCCTCCGGGGTTTGGGTTAAGGAAAATACCGAAGATGTGCTGTAATTATTATTCTTATTTTTTTGTTCTGTTCAAAACAGTTTGTTTTATATTTCCATTCAAAGTACTGTTCTTTTTTTATCCGAATAAATTACTCAACCCTCTGAAGTGGTAGCTCGTTTTGGAAATTCTTATTTCCTCTCCTAACACAACGCAAACATGTCGGGGGAAGGGCTGCTAGCCCCCTACGATACACCTCTTGAAGAAATCTTCTGCGTCTTAAAATCGGTGAGAGTTTTTGGAACTGTAAACAATAATAATTTCATGATAGCTTCCACTTCCCTAGAACACTGATTTGCAGAGATAAAGAATGGAGTTAAGTGTGTTTCCACTTCAAATTGGTTTCCCTTGAAAACAGATTTGTTCTGTAGTGGTTAAACAGTGCTCCATTTCTTTGAAATAATGTGTTTCACACATACAAAAATGAAAGCAAAATTAAACCTTAGAATTTAAATGGCAGCATTCATTTTTGATATTTTATCCCCGTCAACTTGTACCAAAAAATGTCTTGTTTTGGCAGAATGCCACACATATTGCCGGTCAGATCAATGTATTCAATGAGTTGCACAAGCTTCCTTGATTTTGAGCGTTACAATACAGCCGTTTCATAATAGTGCGCCACCAAGAGTTTGCAACGCGTTGGCCAATCACAGTGCGCAAAATTTGTCGACCGAATGCGCATTTGGAAGGGTCGACAAATTTCGCGGGTTATGATTGGCCAACGTGTTGCAAACTCTTGGTGGCGCACAATTGTGAATCGCCTGTATTGCTTTGTACTTCTTCTTTTTGCAGGACTGAGGAATAAACAGTAATTAACTTCTTTTAAATTCGGTTACCAAAATCTTTATAAAGTAATTGTTGTGATACATGAATTGGCAATAGGGGTGGTAGTACTGAAAATGTTTAAAACCTTTATATTTTATTTTACATGCGTTTAGTACGTACTTCAACGGCACAGTGTAAATTATAAGGAATAATTTCTTCGGAGAAACAGTGAGCATTTTTCACTGTCTCGGTTTTCACAACTCGTAATTCGTAAACGTAATTCTTCCCGTCGGGCCTGTTTTACTTTTTGGTTGCAACAGTCATATTTGTCAATCGTGTACAGATTTGTGTGTAGGCTACGGAAAAAAAAACAATATTAGGAACGATCCACAGGAAGTTCTCACCAAGAAGGAAGGGAACGAGCACATCTTTTTCATCCTGTGTGAAATTTCTCAAAACTATGATAAAATTGCATATCCTGCGGCCTCGGCCAGGATTTCCCATTAATCACAGCGAGTAGCTGAATGTGACGTACATCAAACATGTCTGATAGAGGAGGCTCTTAGGAAGTCAATACTGTCAGCGCGAACTCTGTAAAATCCAAGGGAACGAAGCAAATCAAACGAGACACAAACCGAATGGACATTTTCATACTATGCTGACATACAACCCTTTGGAGGACAGGTTTGAATGTGTACCTTGCGTTTGGGAGAGGTAAATTTCAAGTGCAGGTTTGCTCCGACAGCCGACGTACATTAATCAACACGGTATGCTCAGTGTCTCTCTGAGAGCTTTTGAAAAAACACAATTCAGTAAACTTTTCAAAAGCTCTCAGACAGACCCTGAAATACAGTGTTGATTATTATACGTCAGTGTAAAGGCAAACCTCGCTATTAAAAGGACAGGTTTACTTAGTAATGTTCCCAAACAATTATTTGAAAAAAAATGGCACACCCCTTTTTTCAGAAACACTCAGCGATGCCACGCAAACAGGACTTGTGATAACATTGACCTTGTGATTAAAAGTGCGGGTAAACTGATGTCCAGAAGCCAAACGACGCCTGCAGTTAACTTGGGCAGTGAATTAATCGAGAAAGTTAATTTAATGTGATCTTAACCCTTACAGCACTGAAGGACCCTGTGAGTTCAGTCAGGCGCAATATAACCCTCCAATTAATTCCAGTATTTTCATGCTAGCTCTTTTGAAGTTGCTCCTTTGTTTGCTCCTGCCGGTATATTTTCTCGAGGGTTTTGATTTACATCTGGTAACTGTCCAACATCTTTGGCACATGTTATGCTTTATTCAAGGATTCCTTTCCAGATGTTTGCCTTTAATTTGTTTTTCATTGCTTTATTAGTTTGGTCAAAAAGCTCCAAAAGAACTACAATGCCATGTGCTACCATTATTTCAAGATTAAATTAAAGTGATGAAAATGGCCAGAGGTGATTATATCGCTTATTTCTTACTGCCTCTGGTGAAAAGCACGATAGCTTATTTATAATCGCTACTTTTTCCCCCGAGAAAAGACGAAGAATTCAAGTTAAAGAGAAGGGAAACATGCTGCCCCTAGGTGTTCACAGGAATTGAACCATAATCACTATCATTTTACCAACCGCTGATAAGAAGGTACAATCTTGGACAACATTATAGGGGCACATGTCAATGACCAGACCCTTTTCGGGTCCCCCACTCCCTAGGGCAATTTGCCCCCCCAGAGTTGCATCGTAGCGGGCACTGAAACCTAATCTTGAGGGGAGGGGGGCATGCACGTTTGGAGGGCACAACGTGATCTGGCTAGAATTGCAGGCTATTAAAGCCCAAAAAACAAAAAAACAAAAACAAAACCTAGAAAGCTTGCTGGTAATATAGGGTTTTCGGGTCAAATATCAACAGTAATAAGCGGAATGTCAAATTAAGTATGCCAAATGTCAATAGCCAACCAAATCTCCCTACAATAGGATGAAGCCTGAGCAAATTCCACCTTGCCACCCAATATCAAAATAGATAATTCAAATGTGAAAAAGGGAGTCATATATCCACATAAAGAAAATTGTTACGTAACCAAGTGACCATTGGTGCATAACGTCATGACAGGTACGTCAAATGCGGCATTGGTCATTCAAATATCCTAAGCAAGATGTTAGGTAGCTATCGTGTTGAAGACTTTAGAACTTAAGTACAATATGCCAGAAGATTCCCGACGCTGGCAAGCAGTGACTTTACGATACCTATGTAAAATTTCATTTTGTTGAAATGGACAGTAATTTTACCTCACCTGGAAATCATTTCAAAGACCAATGCAATGAAAAGAAATAAGCCTTAGTAACAATTGGTTTTTAAAATATCTACCAAATTTTTCGGGTGAATGTTTCATCTCAAATCATTAAAAACATCCACTCATTGAAATCACCGTGTAACGTTTAATTTGACCCACCCATTGGGGATTTGATTTACCTTCTGTATATTGTACCTTGTGGCAACCTAAAAGACCTATTTGGACTCACCGTAGTATCCGTGATATATTGTTTATTTTGATTATTACTATACAAGTGTGGATATTTGAGCTGAAAAACCTATAAGAATGGCATTATATTAGGCATTTGGCCAGCACCAGCACTATGTAAAGTCTTGCGCACAAGGGTTACCAAAGGAACAGTGTGGGTAGATATCTGTGGTTCAAATCCTGGTTCATCCCCGGGTTATTTTCTGAGGATGTCGTTAAGAAAAAAATAATGATTAAGTAATCCTGTCCAATTTGTAGCATCAAGTTATATTCAAGAAAAAAAAAGTTCAACACATTATCGATGTTTAGCTTAGCTTATTTGCGTGAAACATCGTGAAGCCATGCTTAAAGCGGTTTATACTTAAAACGGTTGGTAGTCAGATCATTTTTATCTTGACAGCCAGAGGCAAGACCATGTACAGATTTTTGAATTAAAGATTCCTGTTTTCAACATTATAAGGATTATTTCAAAGTGCCTGTCTTGTTTGTTGTGGTTTATGATGCAATTCAAGGTGTGGCCTCCATTTTTGGGGATTCTAATCTACAGTCAGAGTAAACAACAACTCGAAAAGGGAGATGCCGCACTAATAGGTATTGCGTCATGCTCAACATGGGATCAATTGATTGATTAGTGCGATTCGATCTCCCTTCGTTTTGATCCGTCTTTAAGTCTTCGTCTGGACGATTGGTTTTGCCCAATAGTGGCAGACCATTGTGTAAACCAATACACTGGTATAGTGGAATATAATAATCTGTAAAACACACTTATTGTGGTGTGGATTGGAAGCAGGGTGAAAACAACGACTTTATTCATATCTAAATAGAAAAATCCTCCTCTAATGCCTAGCGTATCACATTTTGGGTTAATGATTTTGCTAACTGACAGTTGAAATCTGTTCAAGAGAACGACACTCAAGATTTGTGAACGCAGCAAAGGCTATAAGATTAGGTGTACAGCGTAAAACAAAATTTGATGAAGATTTTCCAACAACTTAACACACTCAAAAAACTGTAAAGAAATTGCTGTTAGATTTACGGTGGCCTTACGTACTCTGCATTTCCACTGAGACTTGGGTCGGCATTATACCGTTATTGGATATGACAGTAGATCACAATGGAATTTACTGTAGGCCTATGCACGCATCAATTAAATGTTTTTTATACTGCTTTGTAGAAATCACATCTAAAGCACTTGGGAAACGGGAAGATTAAAAAAAAACCAGCATTTCCTTCTCTAGACTTGCAGGACTAACTATCAATTCTAAATGTTCGATCCATCAGTGATCCCTTCAGTAATTTTGCATTGAAATCATCTGACCGGTGTAGAGGCACCCTGCTTGGTCCAAGAGCATATTACATTTGTGGAACGAGAAAGGACATCCCATGTGGTTCCGGTGTTTAGCGTATATCTGTGTGGATATCGAATTGGAAATGGTTAGCAAATATTTGCGAAATTCGTGCGTGAAACACACCCGACGTCAAATTGTCTGTTCGAGACGTGCACCAACTGGTCCCCGCCAGAGTGGCAATATTGCGGACCAAATCCTCGATAAGTTACACTGGTTACCGCGTTTGTTTTACTAGATCCAACGAAACGAGTCTTACGGCCGTGTTGCTCATTAAATGTTAGGTTTGCAGAACTGGGGTCTTCGTTCTGATGTACCACTCAGTTTGGTGTTCTGCTAGAAATGAATTACACTGCATGGAAGGGGATGAAAACATTTCGGGGGCTCTCCTGAAGTTTCCAGATTAAGGCCCTTGTAAAGGCCTTTGAAACAAAAGTGGTTCCGATGACTTGTGCCTCCTTTTGTACGGTTGGATCACGGATATGCTTGAACATACATAGTACTGGTGTGGTACTTTCGTCAGAGTCATGAGTCTTAATGGGGTTTGAGTGCATATTTGCCCAACTACAGTCCACTAAGAGAAGTGCCTTGCACAGAGATGGAGGAGGTACGTACGGGAATACTAAAACAAATGTATTGTTGTAATGGGTTTTCTAGAAAGAAGTGGATCCTAAGAGTCTTGGATTTGCTTTCCCCTTGGCGCAGCGGATATAGGAGCACACGAGAATCCATGCCTCGGGTGCGCATTCCCCATCATACATATTGAAATGGGTTTGTTTGCTTGCAGTACCCCATTGCAAATGTAAGTATCCCCACTTACCCTTAAATTTACACAGAAACGGGTAGATTTGACAGGAGGCTGAAATAATGCGCCTACGCTTCTGATAAGTCGAGCTATCATGATTTGTACTTGAAGGATTTCAGTTAATTGACCTGTCTTGAATTATCTCCCATTTGCTTCGTCTGAACCCAGTGTTCTGAAACGTGGCTCTACATTTTACTTCTGCGTCAAAATGTAAAATGTAGACTGGCACTGTATTAAACTCACTGATGAGCCAGCTTGTGCGCCTAGCAGAAATTTACCCACAGTGCTCTGCGCGTCGTTAGCTGTTACCCCGTGTGACTTATTTCCTTCATTAAAATTTCTGCAAGGCTATCGGCCCTTCCCAGCGTTCTGCTCGGCCGCAGGGCGACGAGCGAAGGTGCACACGTGACATGCTGCTTCCTTACCCCGACATATTAAAGCTCTCAATCCACCATCTGCGCGGCTGGCTATTGATACCTTCAGCCCTAACCCCCTTGGGTGTATGTAAAATCATATTGAAATAGGGGAATCTGGGAGAGGGATAGTCATCCTTGAAGAACTCTTGACAATACACTGCGGCAAGATATCTGAGGTGTCTGCACATATATCTCATGTAACATGTAAACATTTGTCACTTTGGTGACACACTTCCTACATGTTGTTTTAATGCAGAGTCGATTCCCTTTCCTCCAGTAAGAAAGGGCGTTTCAAGCAAAGTTGTAGAGGCGACAGATAAGATTCCCTCGGCTTTAATTGTGACATGGTAAAAAGCTAACTGCTTGATTTAACTCTTACCAGATGTTGCATTCTATATCCTGGAAGTCTAGTAACTAGGAAGAGCTAGGTTGCCTGAAAAACATCTGAATGAAGTTACCCGGCGAATGAAAGACAGCATGACCTATAATTCTACTGCTTGTTCAAAAGCAAACGATATGAATTTCAATGCGGCAACAGAACGTGCCACACTTTAAAGGCACCAATTTCTTTTGTAACTGTGAACGCAGATACATTCCAAAGCAATTTCAGCTCCCCTTGCATTACACAGCATTAAATTCTAACAGTGTACGACTGAACTATATCAAGCAATTCTGGGTGTGAAAAGTAATTACGCCTCCGGAAATCTAGACCCATTTTAAGAAGCCTACCATTGGAAGAGATTCGCTGCGCGACTTGCATTCAGCGAGGACGGTGTGAAATGTAAAGGGACGGTACTGTATTGAATACCTCTGGAGCTCCGGCAGCACCATTCGACTTTTGACACTTTCTCCTCAGGATGGCGACAAATTACAAGCACGATCACGCCATTCTGTAGTCTATAGCATTTATTTATTTATTTGTTAACCGTTTCCAACAGCAAGAAAATTGCCACTTACAGGAAAGGTACAAAAACTAGAAATTGAAAATGTATATGAACATCAAAAAATTAGGGAATATAGCCTAAAAGGAGGAGATTCAAATGAAACACCGATAAAAGATATATTATTTAAAGTACACGTATCAACACTATATGCGACATATGCGATAGGGTAGTTAAATATTAAATGCAGTGAATATCAGTTCCGGTATGTATGAGTTACTTAGTCTGAGAGCTTGGTAGATTTCGCTACGGAAGCAAGCAAGACTAGCCGCCCCAAACACATCACACCTCCCATGGAGCCCACTGTATCTTGTAGAGATTCTAGAGACGAAGCCTCTCTTAACAACATCAGTGCGACTCCTTGGGATGTGCAGAATGTGTTTGTCAGCAAATCATGCAGCAAATGGCCAACATTCCGAAAGTAAACAGACAGCGTCCTAAGTTAATATGTCACAGGATGAAGACAGACAACCTCAGAATGTCGACACCTTACCTTCGTCACCATCCTGAAAAATTATCTCCGGATGTCATCATCCCGTGCTAAATTAATTCATGATTTAGACATCTTGCCTGAAGTGTGTCTTTTCGGAGAATATGTTTGGACCTATATGTATACAAGTCGAATCATACTTCCACAGCTCCATACGAATCACGTGCGTTTACGAAAGACTTTTTTCCCTGCAAAATTAATCGCCATGGCAGATAAAATACACCGCCAATAGTTTCTTAGCTGCTTTTGTTTAGAATACATTGGAGAACCTTATTCAGAGTCCCGTCGGCATTCTTAGCAATTCTGAGCCACACGCGTACGCTTTTGTCACCTCTGACAAGCCTCCGACAGGTGACGATCGAGTTACATCAACTGTTATACGATATGGGTTGAAGTTGGAGGAAAGAAAATCCAATCCACATTGAAGTCCTAAAGACAAGAACTTTTTATTTATGGGCATGTCGAGCCCCTGGGTCTTTGTAGCTCTATCTCTTATCTCTTTTCGGTCATGGGAAACCCGTAAATCCTCCGTGATTCAAGCCTCTAGGCGATGAACTGATCGCATTACATAGTTGCACAAGGTGTGAATTTAGAATAACGTAAGAAACGTCCCGTGGCGAAAGGCCGTTGTCGGCACTGCAGGCTTCGTGGGGTGGGTGGAAAGAGCGCTTGTCCTGGGAAATAATTGAAACATATAAAAGAATTACATCCGGAAGAAACGAAAAGAAGAGGAGATTTTGGAAAATCCCTCAAATTGCTTGAGATTCTTCAGAATTAATCCCTGTTCAGCGTTAACGGTTCTTCAATTTGCTTCAGATTTGTTTTACCCCCCTCAAAAAAAAAAGAAAAAAAAAAGAGAGAGACTAGTAACGCCCAAGGTTGGTACTCCAAGACGCTGACTAACCTGCACTTCCAGCGGCATTGACACTGTAATAATAGGGCTTGGAAGTAAAGGGTCACGCAGCAAGCTTCTGAAACCTTCGTGCCGTTCGCCTAATAGCATGAGAATTTTACATATGGCCGTCGTATCACGTTCGATAATTTGGGAAGTATGATTTCTAAATGAGACTAACCTGAGAAAGTGTCATATTGGAATGTTTCACCTTTGTCCCCCTCATATAAAAATTCGGAAAAGTCATCTGGAGACTGGTAAAAAAAATATTCCATTCACGACCTTTCACTTCTGGCAATATTGTTCCCAGGACTTCCTGTTCGTGCACATTCGTTTTCATCCCTCGTGATTACGTGAAAACGAGATTTTACAACGTTGCTAAGATTTACCTTCCCACAGTGGATGGGTTCTAAATTCGGTCGAGTCGACCGGACACAGCTCTTGTCAGCAAAGGTTAGCTTAAACATTACAATCTTTCGTACATGAAGAATATTTGTTTAGGTTTATTTCCTTATAAACTACAGATTTCTAAAATATTTTTGTCTCTTTTTATTATGGCTATATTACCAAAAGACCATCATTAAGTATAATTCTGCAACTGTTCATTTGTGTACGAGACCACTGCCCTTTTACAAGTTGAGATTTTAAGAAGGAATTGAACGAAAAGTTATTACTAATTCTAAAATTTTTACACGTTTTTCCTATCCATCAGGCGTCAACTTTCCGGCTCTATTAACAAGGTACTGCTGGCGCAACCTGACAAAATAAAAGAAAAAAATGTAAAGCTGTCCGTTTTTACTCATATCATTCTTTTAATGATTAGTATTGAAGGAGAGAAGATTGATAAAAGCAATATTTTGTGTAACAAAATCACATGTTGAACGCAGATTGAATTCAGTGGTGTAAACTTTTCAGTGTGATTTCTTTGTTTTAAGTGAACTTTCATTTCCACAATTTTAAGTAAAACAAAATAAATAAGTTAATAAACCATCTCCATCCCCCATTGGATTACGTGACACGACATGATACAAATGGACCCCGCAGAGCCATCACCTAGATCGTGCCGTACACAAAAAGCTAACTTTAAAGAAGTAAGGTCGTGGCCGTTTGCTCAGCACGTACCTAACCTGTGGGCGGTAAATTCGTGCTAGGATTTTGTATCTCACAAGGTTGCGAGACAAAATTTAAAATCTGGATGAGGAGTTTTTTGCCCACTTAAACCTTGGACCGAGCCCCCCTATTAACAAGCCAATGAAAGCACATCAATTCAAACATGTGGTACCAGCGACGTTGGTCACTATGTTTTACAGGAAATGCCGGCTAATTTTGCGCCGGGTTATTCTTGTTTCATCTTTGCCTCACACCTGCATTTAGTTTATTGCAAAAGAAAAACGGTACACGAACGACAGTAGCCAATGGTATCGTTCCTAGTTCCTTGTTCGTGCACGTTTGTTTTCGTTCCCTGTGCTTACGTGGAAACGAGATTGTACAACGTTGCTAAGATTTACGTACCGGCTGTCGATGGGTTCCAGATTCCGTTGAGTTGACGTGACACAGTTCTTCTCAGCAAAGGTTAGCTTATACATCAGAATCTTTCGTAAAAGCATGTTATTGATTTAAGTTTATTTCCTCATAAATTTAAAAATCCTTACGATATTTTTTCTATGTTTTTGTTGTTGCTTTTACCGAAAGACTACCATAAAGCCTAATTCCGTAATTGTTCATCTGCGTACAACACCACCGAATTGCTCTGTTCTTCATGTATTTTGGATTTTAGGAAGAGATAGGTCACTTTTTTGCCGGATATTACTCTTTCAGGTCAGGTTATTCTGAAGTTTCCAATATTGATATGCTAGCAAATATTTTACAATAGGCCTTTTTACCAGTAGAGTTTTAAATGCAGCGTATAAAATCTGCAGGTATTGCAAATTGTCAAAATTTGCCAATTTTGTGGTTTGTGATTTAGTTTCTGTATCACTTCAAGGACCCGCGTCACTTTAAGAGTTCACTGCTCTGAGAAAAATTGAGAAAAACGCTGTTCGTTTATAACACTCGAAGCCCAGGTCGTATAATTTGTCTCGCAAAACTCCATGGGCCATAGGACGTTCCTGAGTATCACGATAGAGCACAGAAGAAATTGATATGGAGACCAATTGCAGACCCCAAAATGTATTTTTTCCATCGCATTGAGTGGTGATAGTGGTTTACAAATTTACCTTCAAGTTTGTGTTTCCTCTTCGGCAACGCTGAAAGTTTTGGCGCATAAACTCCATGTCATCGTACGGGGAGTTGACTGCAGTCACCGCAGTCACTGCACGACCAAAGGGTTTATTCTACCAAATCTTTGTGTTCCTGCGCGCAAATGCATTAATATTTTGTGATCCCACGGTTTTTTTTTTACAAGACAGGCCATAATCCTAGAAATATTTCTATAAATCCCTCCAGTTCGGGGTATTTCTTTCACAAAAGCCCCATTGCGGGCCTGTTTTGGATAGAGGCGGGCAGCTACATTCAGAAATGAGCGCTTAGTTTTACTGCTATTTTTAAGATCGTCCGGAGGGATGTTCTTTGGAAAAAAAATGAAATTTCTCTTTTTTCGAAACTGACAGCATTCCTGGCGGCACGATTTCACACATTGTCTGAAAATATTATATACTTTACACGGACAAATTTTTAGATAATTCGACAGTCCCGCTTTTTAGATCTTGCAAATCCTATAAACAGCAACTGAACAGAAAAATATTAATATTCTAAAATTTCTGCACTTAATTTTTCATATCCAAGGGTTCCGGAAGCGCGCCATCAGGGGTCAACTTTCAGGCTCTATTGTAAAAGAACTATCTGCTTCTCAAAACGACTCACAAAAGTACCAGACTGATCTGACGAGTACCACTGCCTAAAAACAAAATTTTAGAATTGTACAATTCAATTTTGCTGGAGAAGAGAAAAACGTGATTTTCGTCCCCACCTTGTGAACTACTCCATATGGTGACTTGTGCTTATTTTGTTACGGGTCATGGCGATGTTTGCCCTATAGGTCCATCAGTGAATACATCCAGCGCTGTCGAAAACTGTTTTATCTAACTAATCTGCTTCTACCTGAGTTACATAAACGTGTGCGTTTGTGTAGCGTGGGCCTCATCGTGTTAGCGTCGTTTTTTTCCCCTGACGTTCACCTTTTTGTCAGATAATGTTTTTATTGAACTTTATATGAACTTTCGCTCGAGATGAATGGGACAAAAAGTAAACATTGGAGCAGTCTTTGTTTATAGAATAGGGGAAAATTACCTCGGTCCACAGGATTTGTAAACGGGCTAACAGATTTCAACCGTTTTTTTTTAATTGAGCAAGCATTTTAATGACATGCATTTGTAAGGGTGTATCAGAGAAACTGATCAATATATGTGGTTTTGCAGAATGAAGATTGATAAAGAGGGATTTTAGGAATTGAGACTATTGATACTGATGTGTTCAATGGAAAGAATATTTCACTTGGTGGTAGATGGAATCCACCCAGTAAAACATTTCATCCCTTACCAAGGGTATTTTTCTCATACTTCAAATATAAAGCAATTATTTTTTTCATGCTTGTTAAAAAAAATCTTTGTTTCAGTTGCAGATTCAAATGTGTGCTGCCTTTTAAGAAGGTAACAGCCGATTCGCCAACACCAATGATAAAACCTAGACAACTGCCTAATAACCAGAAAATAAAATGGTCATGTCGATAGGCTACATTTTTAAGACGCGTTTTGTGCTCAACATAATACCCTTCTTTGATGTACAAAACCTGTTTGAAGTCCTTTTGGCGTTAGGTGTAACGAACAATCCACTTATAGTTGAAAATCATTGTCCCTGGCCTGCTTTCCAAGACAAAGGAGGGCGCAGTTGCACTGATTTTATCTAGGGTCAAAACAGTTTTGAAAGCAGATTACTTTTTGGCTTCTTTCTGGTCACTTACACATCAATGAATCATCGAAGAAAACCAAATTTACAAGATCAAAGTTTACAAAATTCCAGCAAGTCTGGTAGTGAAAAGACATCAGGGGTGAATTTGCATTTAATAGAAATTCGAATAAGAGTACAAACCCGAAAATCACCCAAATGCGTTTTTCACTATAGCAAGTAAAAATGCAAAATAAATTCAATCGAAAAAGAAGGGTGCATTTTAGAGGATTTGGGTAGAAACAGGATGCGTGCCATTGATCCTTTAAATGAACGGTCTACAGAGCGAGGCAATAAAGAAATGCGTTATCGGTAATAAATTAGTCCCAAAAGGAGTGTTTTTACCTTTTCTTTTTTTTTCGCTTTACTTTTCACTCAGGATTTCTAGACTGCTTCCATCCTGAAACCCTAGAGTACCATGGCACTCACTCCGAGGCTTGTCCCAGGATTGGAAGCTGTGGGACGTGCATACCCTGGGCTAATGTCACCGTGCCAGGCTTCGACCCAGCTTACTACCCTCAGGCAGGTAGGGGCATGACTTTCTAGAAAAAGTTTAGAAATTTCTTTTAGATTTCATTTCCCAAGACATTTCAAACTACACAGCCTACACGCGTGGTCTTGCATTCATCATCATGATCAACAAAGCTATTGTTACCAACATTCCTCAATTATTTATCCTCATGTTAATGCAATGCAGCTCTGCCACAGGACTTTTGTCCTGCTTGAGTAAAGCCATGGTGGCGTCATGTTGTTTCGTGAACATTTCCAAATGTGGAGTTGCTTGATGCTGGACCGTTTGTCTTGCTGATGCGGAATATCGATGATGTGCTTTTCCTTAGATTTGTTTTGGTTTTTGTTTGGTTTGGCAGTAATGTGAAGTAGACACACCTTTCACATTAACGTACTGTTTCATATCAATTATGTGATGAACATCTTGCAGCACCCCGTTGACAAGAAACTCTTCCCTAATTTTTGCAAAGCTGTCCATCAAGGACATAGGTTTGTAGAGTCGCTGTCTTGTTTGGTTTGCTTTCCCCTCAGCCACCCATTTTTCTGGTTATTGACTTGCTAATAGCCTTCAACAGAAATTTCTTGCTTTCGAAGGGCAAAAACATGACCAATGTTCCATATTCAATCTCAAATGTTCATTTTAAGATCAGTAATGCTTCTTCATCCGAAATCTCAGGAACAATTTGCAGGAATAGCATGATAAATCAGAATGGTTGAATTTTGTTTCGTATCTCCTGCGTACTTCTTGTCTACATTGGAAATTTTAAACAATAACATATTCATTGTAGCACATTGTAGTCCTGAAACAGTTGCCTTAATTCTTCAAGGAATGACCCTAAAAACTTTACTCAAAAGTGTGCGAATTCTAGCAGAAAAATGTAAAATGCACAGGAATGTCTGACTAGCAAAACTAAAAAACAATGATACATGGGATTTTAGGTGATGAATTCTCCTCTTGGTGCCAAAAACAGCACTTTAATTCGCTTTACAGTATTTCGATAGTGGTCAGCTTTTCCTTAGAAAATAGTGTCATGTTAGTTCTAAGGAGAAAATGGGCAAAATGAGCCACACTATGCGAGGACAAGGGTGTACACCTGCCTACACCCACCCTGCCAACACTTTTCATCGGTGTTGAATTTTTGCGGTGTTATCTTAACACTGTTGGTGTTATTTTCAACACCTCCCAGTTCCCACAAGTGTGTATTTGTAGGTGTATAAATGTTACATCATTTATTTTAAATTAACAGATTTCGGTGTGATCATATGATAACACCAATAAGTGTTTTAAACACCAAGAGTTTTTGCAGTGCCCTCAGGCAGTCTGAGGGGCAGTCGGCTAATTTGAATACGACACAATTCTCCCATCTATCTGCATACAGCCTTTGCCTTAAGGCCTCTTTCTATTTATGCAATTAAAATGCAAAAGCATTAAGTCAAGTTTTGCTGACTTTTTTCCGTAGGCTGCAGAGTTTTCAGTGAAATTGTACATGAATGAAATGCCAAAAAAGGAACGGAACGTACCAAGATGTTCATAGGGCTATGGACAAAATGCATCGTTTACATCGATATAGAAGCTAACCTTAATTTCAATAAAGGTCAGTACGCAGAAATGCTGAAAAGCAGTCATGCATCTGGGTCTGAGTAACGTTTATGATTTTGTTGGCAAACACTTTCGAAAATACCATACACTCTACGTAGGCGTTATGATATCCATCTGCTTGGCACATAATGGCCTGCGACGAGTTGAATTGTCTTCTGCCGTTTTCAGCCTCCACCCACAGGCGAAATTGATGTCGGTCTGAGACGCCACCTCATTGCGTTTCTCGTAGCTCATTAAAACGCTAACCCGATACCACAAGGACGCAGAGTGAAAGACACATCGTAATATTGGCCGTTTTGTCCACGCTTAGTTTCATCACACAGCTCAGATCGTCTTAAAGTCGAAAGAATTGTACGGGCTCCAGCGCGCCAGTTTGTCGCATTTAATCAGTGCCCCATGGGTACAAAATTCGGGTGTGATATTTCTTTAAGTGGATGGCGCGTGTAACAAGGTTATATAATCCGATGACTCTTTGATAAACCGTGGTGGATCCCAAGGTGACGTGTTTCGGAAAGGCACTTGCTTGTGTATTTCATCTCGTTTCCTTGCAATTACGCATAAAAACCTTCGAACTGTAGCCATGAAATAAACACGATGAATTCCACATTTTGTGACCCCTCAAACCTTTATGACTACTGCAACGTTGGTTCTAGACCAACCCTGTTGCTAGACATGCATGGTTCAAGCATAAGCGAAGGAGACAAACAGAGTAGCTTTTCTTGCCAAATGTGCTCAGCTTGTGTGATCATCTTTAACTCGGGAAAACCCTCCCTGCATATGGTCATATTTGTACCACGAAAGGCCATTTTTTCTTCATGTCCACAGCGTGAAGTCTGAGTCTGAACCATTCATTGGGAAACTCTAGCCTGACAAGTTTAATCTTTTTCATCGACCCTATTCTGTAAATGGCCCACTTATATATTCCAACCTTCACAAGTGGATCGCTTTTAGCCTTGCAAAAATCGCCTTATGTTCCCCTTCGGAATGGCCACGACCGGACTAATTAGGTTAAAACCTGCTAGTCACAAAAGAGATGAAATAAGGTTACGGTGTGCCAGCATGGAAAAATACATTTGAGAGAGGTTGTCCTTGAGTGCCTCCATTTTTAACGAATGCATTGGAACAAACTGTAGCATCACATTGCTAACACGCATTTACAGGAGCATGTGAAGCCGGCTAAAACATTAACATAAAAAAAGTGTGTGTCATGCAATTACCAATCGCAAAGAAGTTCTCGTTGCATCTGATTGGGGAAGCGCTCACCATGGTAGTGTCTGCACAGAACGTTTTGCCCGCCTCTGGCAATTTTCAGGTGCAAAAAATTGCAAATAAACCAATAAAACATAACCTTGTCAAAGCCTCTTTTGGATACTTGTTTTGTTTTGGTTTTTTTTTTAAACTGCTCAGTAAACATATTTTGTACCTGTCTTTGAAATTGCTTTTTGAGCAGCGGGGAAAAAAGAGACATAGTGCCACTGGGCACCAGCTCCCAAGAGTATATTGGGTTGCACTTTGCAATTTGTCGTGGCTGATGAGACATACGGCGTGGAATTGGCTTTCATTTGACACTGAAAGCTAATGAGTTGATACTATACCCTGGAAAGAAAAAGATATTAGTCATTCACGGTGAAAAAAAGCTCAGATTCTGATCTAAAGGAACCCCAAATTAACTGGCAAATAAAAGCAATGGTTGCACGAAAATCAGAATCTTAATGAAGGTTTCTTGAGTACATGAATATTCAGGTAAACTGTTCCAGACCAAAACGTTAGTGTGACTATGAAGTAGTGTTTCACGAAAGATTTACACATCTGAGGCCAACGTCCACTCCAATTTGTTATAAACAGCTGCATGTGCAATACATGTACTCAACAGAAATTCTACACTTAGTCTAAATGTTTTTCAGTAATTTGCAGGGATAGACTCGATATCGACATCTCCCATAATCATGCTGTACAGATTCTGAAGAGCGCACAAAATGCAGACAGCAGGAGACCTTCGACACATGCTGAAGTTAATAGAAATCGTGGATCAATATAGGCAAGCGCATTCAAGCAGTGCTTAGTGAACGTTTTGGTACTAAACTGATAATGTTACGCCAGGCTGCAAAAAGCGTACGACGTCCACTGACGATGTACGCAATGGACATTTAGCCGTAATGGATAGGTGTATATGCATGTATATCCTCCACTTTATATAGTCAAACCCTTTGAGGTGGGGCTGGACTATTGGGCTATCCCCCACTTTTTGTGGGGAGCAAAATATTAAAGCGGATTTTGAAGAATTTTTCAGACCTCCAAAGGCTAAAACGCTTCCAATATCACTCAAAAAAGGGAAAACAATTTAAAAAGGTATAAATATGCCACCCTGAATACATTCTCATGGATGCACATCAATGTCGGCCTTTATAGTCACTTAACGAAATCATTTTACTACACAAATGTTTTTTGTTGCACATACGGTAATGCGATGCGGTCACACTCGAGCGGTTGCTTCATGGGCGCTGGACTCCATTAGGTAGCGTAGTCAGATGTATCCGGAATTTAATTTCCTTAATAGCTAGGCCTAATAGCTTTCAGAGGCTGATGATGGCTAATCAGTTCCACTTGGCAATCGTATGAAATAATTTTATACAAGATGAAAGTGCTCATCTGTAGCCGACTGCAGTTCATTGCTGTAAAACAGAATCATGACAGGAGCAGAATGATCCAGAATTGTTTTGCTTGAGGTGGATGGGTCAGTTTTACTGGGGGGGGTGTCGCTGTTGTGTTTTGCCCAACGGATAAAAGGACAATTCCATACCTTAAAATGACTATTTCCCCGACAGAAGTACATCGCTGGAGTTACATGGTTTATGCTTTTTATGCGGTCTTCCTGCCAAATGGGGGAGGGGAGTTGCCCCCTCCCCCAGGCTGGATACGCCACATGGACGCATGTAGTTACCACCTTTAAGTCCACCTGCTCTTAGATTATAACGGTACCTGCGAAAAAGATAGGTCTTTCTTCTACCCGGGAAAATAATTTTGTAACTGGCCTTTGATAATTAGTGGCAGTAGATAGCTTTTTAATTTTGAGAAAGAGAGGCAACAAGTTGCCAAAAGGTCGCCCAAGACAGTCATCAGCTTCCTCAAAATATAGGAAAGTTCCATAAGTGGACCATGTCCATGTTGGGTGGCACAGAAATTTGTTACAAAATAGAGTCACGCATGCAAGGAAGCATGTAAGCTAAACTATCGTCCCGCTCCATTCCCTTCTCCCGCATCTCCGTTCTTTCATTTTCAGAATGGAGGTTCGATTTACAACCTTAATGGACAATTTCATTTGTTTCAAACTATTCACATATTGATCCATAAATGAGAATTTAAAACTTGTAAGATATGGTAGAGCTTCCTACAGGAAGAAGTCGCACAAACGTGCCTTAGCACACATTATGATTCTCTTTTCTTGATCCAGGAGCAGGAAATAGATGTCAGTATCAAGTCGTCTCAAAGGTCTAATGGGAAGCAGGCAATAGGCAATAAATTAGCGTCACTTCCATGCATCAGGTGCAACTAAAAATACAACGGGGAAAATGTCCAGAGTGTTGCGCTGTACTTACAGCTTTCGTCAGCATTACTATGTAGCCGTCAACTCTTTTGCTGGTTTCAACCAATTGCGCATTTGTGGATACACTCTGCCCTACGAAAAGTGCTCGCAGGATTTAATTTAGAAATCCCACAATAACCCACACGTGTTGCAGTAACTCATCGAGCGTATATTGCATCAGAGTCACATTATAAATTTTGTTCCCACAGCCATAACTTTGCCTAGCCGCTGTGAAATTAATCATAGGTGTGGCAAGAGCACTTTTGTCCACAAAACAATGAGGTCATTCATTAAAGATGTGTAGGGGTATGTGGAATTTTCCCTTTAATTTATATAATTCACCAACGTAACTGTAAAGAGTGCGGGTACCTTTGTATGGTGTACTATTTACGACACATATTTCTCTCCCTCTCTAGCCTTCCTGCAGGCGATGCAACTACACGACGCGACGGCACGACAGCTCCCTTGCGTCGTGCCGTCGGGTCGTACCATCGCCTTCCTGCCATTATGTTTGTACACACACGACGTGTCGCGTCGTGCCGTCACCCGTCGCGTCATGCTGTCTCAGGTATTTCCCATGTTGCTTATTTTGCCGCCTAAACGTCGCCCCTTCCGTTGCCCGTCGCATCGCAAAGTACATGCTATTTACTCCTTGATGTTGATTTGTTCTTGTTTTTATCTCATCCATTCCTCGTTTAGGATCAATTCTGTCATATTTTATTAAGAAAAAAGAAAAAAAAGAGCAAAAGGAAAACCGGCATATCTAGGAACTGCTCTCTCATAATAAGTGGCAGCCCAGAATTCGCCACTCTTTAAACTCAGCCAATGATTTCTTATTACCGTCGATGAAGTTCCCATTTGTGGTAGATTTGTAATCTTATAGATACCGGTATTTCTCCGTGGTCCATCCCGGTTATTTCTAAGTAGTACCCCTATTCCCCAGACAATTTGTCTACAATTGTTTGACTGCAAGTTTGACCATGGGTTTAGGAAGTTACCACCGAGCCTACTCTATAATTCTTTCAGAATATTCCGTCGTAGTCTTCCTTCAGGCCAGTCGTCCTCGTTACCTTCATCAGCACCGCACTTTCAATGATATTAGTCCATGTTTCTGAATAAAACATTATACAGACGCTATTATCATTGTGGCCGTGTCTTTTTTCAACTCTGTTCGGCCACACACATGCATAATTTCTCCTCTGATCCGCATCTTACATTAGCAAGCACGTTATAATGATTGATGTATTGTATCTTAGAATAGATTTAGAAATTTTGTAGCGGACATAATATGAGAATCATGACACCTGCTTACATTATTTCTTTGTTCACTAGTTTACGCCTTTTATTATCAGCTAACCAGTGAGAATTAATTCGTTTCCGGCTAATATAGTAAAAGGTTTTCGCACGGTTTACGAAAATACCAATACCCTCACGTTAGAGAAAGCATCTTTTTAATAATGAGAAAAAACAGGGATTCTATGTAACAGAAAACATTATGAATTAGCAATGAAAAGAAATAAAGGGCCTAGCTTGAAGACGATCTATTGCTGAAGTTGGGGACGACTTGGTTTGCCTTGACCTGGCAAGTAGCTGTAGAGTTTGCAATAGAAAGGCTTGCAGCAAAAAGAAATTGAATGGATGGCGAAGATGTGTTGGGCTATATGATGTTTAGGGTTCAAGTGCACAGTCTTTCCTTCCCCTCGACTAAATCAGGTTTCAGAACGTAATTCATGTGGCTCTGGTCAAGGCCAACGCCTGTCCAGCAACGTATGCATCTGTGGTTCAATAGGCTTACACTGGTAATGTTTTTGCCTAGAGCAGGACAGGGACGAATTTGTAAATATGGCAGGTTCGATGGAAGGAGAAATCACAGAGAGACAACAGAACAGTCTCTGTTCAGTCCAGTAGTCAGGTGAAGTGTGGAAGGTCACCAGCTAGGGAAGGTATCAGCTCCTTCTGAAGGACTCTTGTGGCGGTTTGCAAGTTCTGTTACCAACTGCCCACACACTGCCAAGCAACCCACACAAATTGTATGACCTAATTCTGGGGGAGTTAGGATTTCAACAAGTAGGGGAACAAAATTAATTCTATTACATAATTATAAGGAAGATCAAAATTAGAGTAGGAAAAGTTAAAACAACGTTGTGGCTCATTTTTTATTTCCCGGAGACAAACAAACAAACGAACAAATGAAGGAACGAACGAACGAACGAACGAACGAACAAACAGACAAACAAACAAACCTTCTCTTTCTGAGACAGCACGACGCGACGCATGACCGCACGGCGCGACGCACAACGCAACGCGTCGTGTGTGTACAAAAGTAATGGTAAGAAGGCGACGGTGCCACCCGACTGCACGACGCAAGGGTTGCGTCGCCTGGATGGAGGCAAGAGAGAGAAAAATGTTTGTCGTAAATAGTACACCATACCTTTAAGATGTTTGCTACCAATATGAAACCATGGTGACCGAACGGGCGTACATGTACACGTGAGTCTATAACTTATAATTCTTGGGGAGTTCACGTGCACTTTTTATTTCCAAAGTTAATTTAGTTTGGAGTGGTATAAACAGTACTAATGTGCAGCATTTTTTTCCATAATATTAGCGCTTTAATAATCGTTTGTATTATTTTATGAAACTTGAACTTATGGCGTACATATTTTTATGGGCAGTTGCGCATGCACACTCGCGCTCTCTCTCTCCACGTTTTTTCCGAGACAACTGTTACAAAGTTTGACGTGAACTTCTTGAGGACAATTTTATGCGGTTGAGCCTCATTGGAGGTCTACCTGGAGACGGTGACCTGTCCACAATTCATTTGAGGTCAATCGGGGTAAGGTACCAGAATTTTAGCATTTTTGGTTAGAGAGATTTTGACGACGTTTTTGGTGCGGTCAGTCGTGTAGTGAATTTCCGGTGCATTGTTTAGACATGTATGCGGTACGTTATCTACTCATGTGATTTTATTGCACGTAGCCTGTAACCGGGTACTGGCTGGCTGAATGAAAAACGAGTGAGAGAGGGCGGCGCGTGCGTCCGCATGGTTCTTATCCGGTCTGGGTGAGTTGTAAACACTTGGCAAACATAAGAATTCAGACCGTCCAGTGATACATCACATGTACTGAGATTGTATTTTCTGAATTCATAACAATTTTAATACACATGTACTTTTCTTTGTTTTGAATTTAGGGAATAGGGGAATTTAACACTACAGCAAGATAACAGGGGGCTGAATGCGCGTGTCGTAAAGGTAGACAGCGACAGCGAACAACTCCCAAAAATCATGCAGCCCGTATGGCATTTCACAAAATGGACTCAGATAAATCGGCTTTTACACAGCCTGTAGGTGGTTTTCATCAGTTTGCAACGGAAAACCGATGTTACATGAGGTCAATAAGATCATAAACGATTAACAATGTATTTTTCCTTTGGGTGGGGACATATGGTCATGTCAAAGGGCAAATTTTCTTCCTCTTAACAGCATTTAATCAATGACTTGCCAGTGTAATTGCGAGTCCCTATAGCGCCTTGTAAGGACAAAATTATTATTGGGCACGCGTTTTATAATTAATTATCATTGCAACAATAACAGACGCCAGCACTTAGTGTGCGCTCGGCTTTGATCCCTTTTTAACGGAAATCGTAAACAAACGTCAATTACGACAACCATTGTAGAAGACTTTTCACTGTTGGTTCACCGCTTGGTGGAAAATGACCCCATGGTGTGACAATGATATTGGTGAAATAATGAAGAGCCTACTGTGAATTACAGCCACATACAACTGCATTTTCTCAATTTTCCAAAGTTATGCAATCATAAATACAATCAATACCAAAGATCATGAGGGTATAGAAGTGATCTATTTCTCTACGGCACATGGATACATGGACAAGGCTGTGTGGAGTACATCACCATGGCAACCCCCATTAATTAAAGGAACTAACTGTGTGATCAAATTAAAATGTGTCCTGAGCATCACCAGAACCGCAGATAAGCGTCCCATTCTTGCGTTGCACCGCTTTTCCTTTGCTCACTTTGCTACAATGCCTACTCACCCTCAAGGTCTTTCATAACATAAAAAGAGAGAAAGGAAACAAACTATCCAAGAAATTACACGGTAACTTCTGTCTGTCTACTGTCGCATATCTCTTACACTCAGTTCCCCTCTTTGGCTCTGGCTTTATAAACTTGGATATCCCTTGATGTGCAGCTTTCCACGTATTGGTTGCCGGCACCGCATTCAGAGTTAGATCCAATACTCGATAAATCATTATGTCACCGTGACCTTCAAACTTACTGTACTCTCCAATACGCACACTTTCATATTAATAATAAATCAAAGGGGGGGTACTGTTGAAATTACACAATTCCCCGACGTGCATGTAATAAACATTATGCAGCTAATGTGAGTGATTTGTCTCACACTTGTCTGTGGGCGTAGAGCAACGTCAATGTCAGCTACACTCAACCCCTCGAGAATCGCAAGTAGGCCCGTAGCAACGAGTTCACGGAAGGTTGCGATGGCTCAGAGAGCAAATGTTGGTTCATGTGATTGATCGTCCTGAAAAGGGTACCCCAATTCATTTCCCTGAACAAACCGAGTTAAATTCTTCACAAAGGAAAACGATGACTTTGATTAAGTACAATTATTGCTGGCTGTGACACATACCCTTTCGCATCCTCAAAATATCATCAATTAAGGTGGTATTTCAAGCTCATTTCCACAGAAATATATGAAATCACTGCATTAGACTCGACGTAGATTCTCTTGTGCAAGAATTGCATGCATAGCTTGTCATGACTACCGTCACGAATGAGAATCCTTCGTGGGCACTACCCATGCAAAGTAACAGTAACATCTGGTTGACATTTAGATCCATACATTTCCTATCAAACACGAGGTCTGACTGCACAATTTACTTTCATTATGGAAAAACAGTAACTGCTGACGCATGGCATAAGCTTCAGTATGGTCTGGTTTCCTGTAATCCTTCTGTTACACCTATGCTTTCAACCTTTTTACTCTATGTCCCGTGATAAGGACTCAAGCTATCTCTTTGCAAGAAATGGTGTCCTTCTGTGATACTCATCAAATGTACATAACCTTTGAGCAACAAGCTTATTTGGAAGTTATATTTAATACATTTGTGCAGAATGGCGAGCTAATTTTTTAACGTTTAACGGGAAAATATCGTGTCTTGGTAAACTGTATAAGTTCTGCCATTATGAATTAACGGGCCTAGTGCACGGACGTGTATAATAAAATCTGGACTCACAATGCCCTTAATCAGCTTATATAGATCATTGAATCCACTCGCAGCCATTTTACCGAGCCGAATACAAAGCTTTCCTGGCAATACCCGCTTTGTTCTTCCTGACGTCAAAAGAAGGGAGCCAACCCACGCATTTGTATTCGGCTCAGTAAATGGCCGCTGCTTGGCTTCTTTTTCATACAAAGGCGTTGCAAGTCTGGGTTTTTTTTATACACGTCCGTGGTCTAGTGACCAACGATAGACTGTTTGTTGGAGTGGTCATAAAAGCACCCATGTCATATCTTTTTGTTGTTTTGTATTTTGCCAGACCTGATGGAAAACTACTGCAGATCATTCGGCAACACAACAAGAGGTCCACAGTGTTATTACAGAACCAACGATGGCTCGGTGAAACTCGAGTATTGCCGCATACCACCTTGTAATGGTGAGTTTTACAAGGAAAACAAAATCAGATGACAAACCTGGTTTGGATTTAAAAGGGTGAAACAGTTCTTGTCTCCATAAAATACAATGGCGCCCCATAGCAAGAATCCAAAGGAACGCTTAAAAGTGCACCCCCAATCGGCGGAAGAAAGACAGGTGGATACAAGCGGGCTCTTGCACGCGTTCTACGTTTATTCAAAGACCACATTATATGCCGGAATAAATTAATTACACTTACTCACGTATGCTCGGTCCTCATAGACTGTGCGTGCATTTTGCTTGAGTATTCGCGCATGCGCAATAGTGACATAATGGTCGCCGGCTTGGAAAATTATTTCAGAAGACGACGCAAATCGGTGAGGGATTTGTCCTGCCATTTCCCTTGAAGACTTCGTGTGAGAAAAAAAATTGCCAATAATCTATCACATGGCGATATTTAAAAGCTTCCGATAAGGAAGATATCCAGAAAGTAATCGAAGAAGTGGAAAATGTCCATTTTACGGCAGAGGATAATTATGAGAAATTGTCCCTTTTTATCTAACTTTGCGTCTAATTTTCACCATTTTCCCGGGTTTACCTTCAAATAACTTTGATGCAACATGAAAGACTAGTAATTCGTAAGATAAAAAAGTTATTACTTTTAGGAAGGAAATCTTTTTTTGAACCTCACTTTGTTTTTCATTGGGACCCATTCTCGTCATTCTCCGTGTTTTCCACCTTACGTAAGTGTCCAATTTTCACACTCTTGTCGAATTGTTCTCAGATCATCGGTGATACTGTCTGGAAGACTGATGAATCGTTTGTATCCATCAGGTCATTTCTTCAAGATCGAGAGCCATTTGTCTGAAATGCGGCTCGTTTTTCATGTGGATTCAACTTCCTGAGCTTGATGTTGATCGATTACTTTTGGGGTCCACCCCGGCCGCGTCAAGAGCCATTTTACAAGCTTCTGGTTGTACTTGGATTCACTACGCATGCGCACAAACTAAGTGAAGGGCATGAACATACGTGACTCAGCATGCTTCGCGTTAAACGCGCATGTACTTGCGCGCCTCATGGCGGTGAGTACCAAAAAACAAAATACGCCCTTCCTTGTTCCACTCGGACGGATACAAAACCCTCATTTCCAAACACACGTTTTAGAGTGGCAATCACTCCGAATTTCGATCAAAGAAGTTTTAAAGAGAACCCTGTCCAGTGGAAACCCAAGTGAAGGCTTGTCCTTTTGGATCAAATTGAGAAAATTCACTCCAAGTCGTCTATTCCCCCAGTTCTAACAGAGGGAATAATTTTTCACTCCCACGCAGTGAAACGTTTTATTCAGGGGAGCCCAGACTAGCCAGAATGTGTAGTGTATTTCATCGTGATATATTTGAAAAAGTATATATATATTTTTTGTTATTGCGCAATTTTCCCCTCTTAGTGTAAACAGTCTCATAATAAATGAAACCATGGACTTGGATAATTATTTTGTCTCGTTGAGTATCATTTATCGGCTGCTGTGTAAATGAGCCCTTACACTTCATGTTTACATAGGACTCAGAAGAGCTAGAATTGGTGTACACGTATCATCCACGTTTTGATGCCTTATTAAATCTGCTCAAAAGCCACTCTTTCTTTTGGTTCCCCTGCGTGAAAAAGAAAACGTAGGGGGTGTCATTTCCTTTTTGGCGACAATCCATGCATTGCATATAGTTTATACCCACTGGTGTTGGGAAATAAGCGGAGTATTCATTAGACAATCTTTTTGTAGCTGTTCTAGGAAAAACAGTGTCCAAAAAGTTCAAAGTGCTCAGACAAGTGACAACTGAGCAATATTTGGCCGTAAAATGGCATCAGAAAAAAATATAAAATGCCAAAGTGTTTCAAAGAGTAATTTAGTTTACTATTGCGGTTTAGTTGGTAGGAATCTGTGCCACTCGCTGGAATATTTTTTTTTTTATATTTAGCTCATGCCGGCTGTATGAATGGGACGGGCACCAGTTACAAAGACAGCGCCATGTTTACAGCTTCTGGATATTCCTGCTTGAATTGGACTGAGGTGGAACATAACTATGCTTTCTCTAACTTTGGTAAGAAAGCGTTTACACAGTATTTTTAAAGATTGTTACATGTGAAAAAAATGGCACTGTCATCGTCATTCTCTCCGACTCTTAATTTTTTTTTGCCTATCGATGTTTAGACAGAAACTTCTGCCGAAATCCCGACAACAGTTCAAGTCCTTGGTGCTTTTATTCTGATCCACAAACCAACACGACACAGCGAGATTTCTGCATCGTTGGTCAATGTAAGTCTGAACAGGTGTTACTTGTCGCGATAAACAGGCATTAACCTGTTTCTTCAGTGTTCAGCCCTGTTCGGGGCATTGCACACGGCTTGGCAGTGGTGGACAATATGAAACGAAAGCACAATCCCAAATCAGACTGTTCACATGGATACCAAGCAATATTTATATGACGTAAAGGGGTACCACCCTCCTACATTAGCTATATACCGTATGTTATGTACCAGCAACATCCCCCGATAAGATACTGAGATAAGGTATTGTCGGAACCCCAAGCAGAAGCAGCAGCGTGAATAACGTGTGTTGCAGTTCTTTGAATACAGCCTTCACTCGAACTGAGGCCACATGCCCTAAAGCGCAACGTCTACCGACAAATTTAAAGAGTATGTATTGTGTATATAACACAATAAAACAAGGAAACAGTTTTAGCATGTATTTATTTCAGAAATCACGCATGACTATATTAGAAATACTGTCTGTCAGTTAAAAAAAAAATTAACACACATCTCAGTCTAAAATGAAGAAAAGTAAGGAAGTTTTACTGTAAATCATACTTAAAAGCTCACATATTCAGGTTCAATATGTTTGAATTTTGGTTTGTATGGTTTGGTCTGAAGTGATGTGTTTTAGCATGGTTTATTGCATGCTTAGTCTGCTTAAACCGGTTGGTTTCGTTTAGTTTTTGCTGTGTGTCTCGGTCTTATGTGCTTGGGTTTGGTTTAGCATGGTCCTATTTGTCTCTCTGCAACAGTTTGTCTATATGACATGCCCGCGAGCTCTGTTTTTTTAAAAAATGAAGCATCAGGATTTCAAATTTCCTGACAAGGAAGTGAATGGAATATAAACAGAATTCTCAGTGGCATACTGTTTTTTTTTCGTCCTCTCCAATCTAACCCTTTATTGTGGCCCTTCCAGCCCATCCATCAACCTTCAAACTGCACTCTATAGTGACGTGGGGGGCCATTATCCCAAATGTCTTGTCACATTGCGAGGCATCCCGGTATTCAACCATATTCCTCACTCTTGGTAAAAATAACGATCCACGCGCGTGATGTCTACAAAAGAATTTCACAGGGACCTCACTCAAAGCTCAATTGGCTTGCATGCCGGTCATTCCTGATGGTAATCAGTGTGCCAGGCAATGCTGTTGAGTGAGATAGGTTCCAGGGAGACGACCACTTCATTGTCATGCGCTAAATTAATTTTGGGTGGGAAATCGGGGTCTTCTTGCTCAAAGCCGTTAAAAATGCTTTCAGCTCATTCGCCGACGTACGGAATTCAGGTGATTTTGTTGCTTATTCTTTGAATCTTTTTATTTCTATAAAGAATGAGAGGTGTTTTGAGAAATGTTGATAAATGTTTTAAATGCAACGTTGCGTCGTTTAATAAACGGATAAATGCAGTGGATTTTTCTTGAAATCACTTTTTGTGCCTATTAAATCTGTTCGTCGGTGTATAAAAACCGTTCAACATTTTTTAATTAAAGTGAACTGTAACGTGTAGGCTTTTTGAAAATCAGAAAAACGTAAATTCGCCCTTTAAAAACATCTCCGAGAAAAGGCTGCTTGCTGTGATCTTATTACCATATACGTATTCAACAATAAATAGTCAAAGGAAATGGAAATCACTGGTAACAAAGTATAAACGTTTAGTGATCTTTTTTTTGTGTACAAGCCTGAATATACAACTTCATATACGCATAAAAACCGAAAAAAGCCCTAAAATACCCCCAGCGTTTTGGTTTAGGTCGGGGAATTTAAAAGCGAAAGCGGCTTTTTGCTCATTCAACAAGATGATTTGTCGGGATATCAACAGCCGTGGTTGCGGTCCCCACATCCTTGCTAAATTTCAAGGTGTTGTTTTCTTGGGGTTTGGTGCTAATATCCGATAAATAAATATACGATTACTTTCTTTCCTATGACGTATTTATTGTTAAAAAATATGGGGGGGGGCAAGTTGTTTCCTGCCTTTCTCCCAGCTGGATAGGCCTCTCCTATAATTGTACATACATAAGTTATGCATGCCTGTCACCGCATATTCCCTTAAAATATGACCATCGGTTTTCCTCCCTAATTGGAACTTCATAGCACGCCCACAGAAAATCTTAGAACGTGTCGTATCACGGTTTGCTTTTTCATACGCAAAAAAGTTTCCCATCACGTAAATTATACTTCCATTAACGTATTATCATCAAATTACTACTTAATACTGTACAAGGGGTTATTGCAGGATACAGTTCTGTTAATAAAGCTAGCCAGTTGTCAAAGATCTTTGAGCTTACTTGCGCAGAAAGCACAAAGGCCAACCAGATATTTAGAAATTGAACCACAAATTCGCATGTAACACAGATACAACGTACGTTACCTCCGCCAATAAGAATATTCATATAAATTAAGAATCTAAACATTAACACAATATTCCCTTTTTTCTTTCAGGTTTCTTTGATCCTTAATATGCACATCACGCAGTGGTTTACTTTAATTCCAGTGAGCATTAAACCCGTTAGCCTACAGCGGGGGCGCATAATACTGCTGTGCTAGCCAAATCGTGTTCTCAAACTGCATTTGGATTTTTTATTCGAACCAGGAAACCTGTACTCTCCGTCCAGATTTGCAAATCCGTCCTTCAAATTACGAGTTCATAACTTGAAGCTCAGTGGTATAGTTACCACGCTCATGGGAAGGAACATGACTAAGAATAGAGGTTTGTGACCCCTGGGCGCCCCTTCCCGAAGCATTTGAAATGATTGAATGTACACAGTCCATACAGACACGCCAAATTTATTTTGTTTTCAGTGCTTCGTAGAAAATAAAAGTGCTTGCCTCTCCGCCAGCTCCTTCAAAATATACCACCCTAGTTACGATACTAGGTTTGTTCCGGGTGATTGCCATTATTAAGTTCATCTCTCTCTGTTGGATTTCAATATCTCATCCTTGACAACCCTTAGATATGTTTTTCACAAAGGATCCAGGAATTACCCTTCAAATGTGTAGATGAAAACTGACTTTCTCTTTGTCTGATGAACTTCTTCCAGGTGTGACGAACGCCCTTTCGATGTTTACACGCAGAGTTGGCGTTTACATTTTGGGCTTTAACCGGAAATACGTAATAGGGTTCGACGTTACGGCTGAACAGTGCGCCCGCTCATGTCTGGAGGAGACTAGTTTTGTCTGCCGCACGTTCGAGTACCGGGAAATGTGGCTGTTCACCGATAGGAAGTGCATTCTGACCAATGTGAGCCTGTACACACTGGATACAACCGATAACACGCGCTATGGAATCGCCATAGACCTCTTCACCAGGATTGACAAAGGTAGTTAGATTGAAGTGGCATTGTTGCAAGTGTACAAAGACTGTGGGAAGATAACATGCGGGTAAGCCCTACTACTAGAGGCGGAGACATTTAGTCTTGTTTGTAGCACAAATATTAAAAGACAAGAAACGCAAAAAGTTCAAATCAACGGGGAAGGGCCAAGATGATTAATAATAGACAATCCCACTGAACTATAGGTGTTGTCAGTAAAGAATCAGTCCATGTGTATAAGTAGGTTTCTTCATTTCTCATATCTGGTTTCCAATCGCCAAGTGGTTTATTGTAAAACATTTTTTTGGGATTAAAGAACAGCGCTCGAAGCTTTATTCAACTGCAAAAGAAAACACTCTAAAAAGTGCTAGTGGTGCTTCTGGTTAACCTATACATTAGAACCATAGCTCCAAAAAATCTTGCATCCATGAAAAATGTAAAAGCCTTCTTTTCCTGATTTGTATCTAAATAGCTGTTCTTCAAACGCGGTAGTTTATTATATGACAATTGAAGTTTTATCTCATTATTTGTGTTCTTGTATATAATCCAATATTATAGTGCGCTAAAGTTATCAAAGTTTTCAATATAGCTACTATCATTGAACTGCCTGAAACCTTACTCCTGCTCTCTAGTGCAGACGTCTTAACCACTTGACCATTCGATGAATTTCATTTTCTAATGATAACACTCATTTCAAGAATCGCGTGTTATATTGTGTAGGCCAGTTTGCATTATCTAATTGGATTTTACGTGTACTATAACCAGTCCAATGCAACATGCAAACCATGGGCTAATGGCGTACACAATGAAACAACGGCAGACTCCGTACAAAGGAAGGGCACCATTAGTGCCTAATGACTGTACATAATTAATTGATATCTGATTTTGTCTCTGAGACTAGATTGCCCCTAAGACAAAATGCTGCGACCTTTCTAAATGCTGTAAGAGCAGAATTTACAAGGAAGGTGAAAAAGCAATGCTTATGTAACATCAACTTCTGTTAAAGAGGACTTCGTCAATGCCAGCTATTAATGAACTGTGGATGAAGTGAAATTTGTGAATAACTTTAATTATTGTTAATTGGTATTAAATGACTAAGTTTGGCAATTTTCTACTGCAGATGGATTGACGTATTTTAAAAGTTTTTCACCTGAAGGAAAAGAATGGGGGGGGGTTTCCCAACGATCGTTGGACAAACAGCCTGTTTTGAAACCTACATCTGTTTATGTTTCCCATCTTTCGTATCAATAAACATGCAACAGCCTAGCCAAATTTAATATAAAATCATGTACACAATACCAATGCAGTAGGGTTCAGGACAACGGAGACTCGAGCGGTTTGGAGTGAATTTTCCTTTTAGCAATACATGAATGGTGATTCTCTTTGTTAATACAAGAGCTTGGCAGCATGCATCTGCGTACCTTACGTCTGTCAGCCCATTTGCATTGCACATCAATGGAAAACCTTTTTGGCTGGACTTTCCTTGGCTAATGGGCCTTTCGTAAAAAAAAATATAAAAAAATCAAACCAATAGTGAGACCAACGGGAAATAAAATCCTAAAGGCTGTGCTCAAAAACAGAAAAAAATGCATTGATTTTAACAATACTGGAGAAATATCAGGGAACTCTTCGGGCTTCATGATTAAACTATTAACCAGATTAAATTCGTATGTTTTGCCCGCAGTGTGTGACGCGTATCGCACAAAAATGTTTCCAGGTAAGACCGACACGTACTTCACTTAAGAATACGTAGAAAATGTAATGTTGCCGAGAGAGGGGAAAACAGGAGCGCTGGGCGGGGGAACTCTTGCTCCCCACTTGCTCCCTCCTCTTGCCCAGCGCCCCCCTGGGAGGAACCTGGCTATTTATAGTCAAGAGGCAAGACGGGCAGTGCTATACGTACAAAGTTATCATTGATGTAGGAGAAGTGGCATAGTTCACATTTCTCCTACAAACCCACAATTGCATCACCGGACACCCTTTTCAACTAACTTGAGCAGCCAGAACTTCTGGCTTTGCCTACTACACCCCTCCAATGTTACAGGAATAACAACAACAAGCAGCAGCAGCAACTTACTTGAGTTGTAAGTGAGTCGCATTATTTGGGTTGTGTGCTCACTTCAGAAGGAAGAAACTGTCAAATTACAGTGTGCCACATACGGATGGCAACAAAACGGTTGCATACGGCAAAATGGTGGCTGGTTGTATTTTAATGGTTATTGACATTATTCGATGGTCCGCCATATTAAACCGAAATCGACGTTATTTTTCATTTTTGGAACTGGCGATGAAAATAAAAGCCTTAACAAACAGTTTCACCGATTAATTTCATTGAAGATGATGGATAATTCAATATGAGTGATTTTTTTATGCCTGAAATATTTTTCAGCAACTTGAAAGTGAGGCGCGGAACAAAGGTGGTGTGGTTCCACCGTATCTGACATATCACACTGAGACAGACAGACTCCAGGAACATGGTTAGAATGACGCCCTTTTTAATGGGGTCTAATGATCAGACGATATAGTCACAATCTTTGTACTACCCTTTCGACTCTTACACAGAATTCTGCCCTTTCCCAATATCGGGGGATCTCAATGTGACGGCGTCAAGCATCTACAATGAATCACACAGCCCGGCCGATGCCTTGCTGCACTCCGAAACTTGGTGGCGCCCTGCTACGGACAGCAACACGGAGTGGCTGCAGTTCACCTTCCGGACCCGGATGTTCATCACAGCCCTGTCGGTGCAAGGCGCTGGAGCAGCGCCTTTTTGGGTCAAGCGCTTCAATATTACGTACACTTCAGAAGATTCTGAGGTAAGGGACAGTGTTCATAGCCCTTTTTAATAAACGTCTGTGCTTGAACGTGTGCGAAGTACAAAAATGCAACTGCATCAGAGCATGGAGGTTTAACGTTAACAGTGACGCAGCTTTGCTTGTCCTGCCGTCTCTCTAAATTGCTGTTGTTAACACTTCCACAAGTGATCACCGGACCCTCAAACATCTCTTAGAAATCACCTCAGCTGCCAAGTGATTATATATCTGATGCTGTCATCTGGGGCACAAGCAACTGAGCGAACAGAGAAACTGTCTCCGCCATATACCTACCCATTTATATTAATTCCTGGTGGCGCGCATCCGGAACCCTCTGAAAGGAATACAAATTAGAATTTATATTTGTTTTTTGCTTTCGCTTACTTATTCAAAAATCACCACCAAAAACGGCCTCTTTAATAATATTTGCTAGCATGTTAATTTATAGAAACTGAAATGCCCCAAACCTGAGGAGAAATATGTGTAACGAAACAGGGTAGGCATGAATGCCAGTCTAAGCCATGAATTATTAAGCATTGCGTTGACCAATCAGCGTCGCGTAGAGCACTAGGTCTGGGCGCTGCGGCGTGCTTAGAGCGCGCACAATCAGTTGGTGAGTTTTCGCTGCTGGGTCGCAGAGTGGCAGGATCGTGGAGGACGCTTTCTACCGTTCTGTGCTGTGACTGTGCGAGGTATAGTGTGGACGCTGCACCTGGGGCGCTGCGTGTAGTGACTATAACTGGTAGGTGTAGTAGCGAACCGTATTGGGTCTAGATTACTTTAGTGATAGAGCTGAGTGTCGTGAACCTAGGCTGGGAGCTAGTGGTCTTTGCTGTTGGATTGCTTGTCGTCTGTAAGCACTGATAGTGGGGTGACGGCTGGAAGGCAATCTTGTCATTGTGCTAGCTAGCCTTGAGGTTTACTTGATGTACTCAGATCGCTGTGAGGGTAATTTCCCTTTCGTTAGATCGACCCTGTTTCGCATGACACTCTGTGTTATTTGTGTGAGGGCTATCACTATTTAGAGAGGTAACCCTTGGGTTGTAGGCTAGCTGTGTTAAGTTAGTCGGGTGGTTAGTTAACCACGTGAGGCATATTGTATTGCCTTGTGAGGTATATTGTGTACATAAACCTTGGGTGATTTATATACCTTATTGATTTTTATTGCAATAAATCAAATACTTGATTATTGTCCTTGGAAATCCTGTGTCACTGTGAGGTTTATTTAGGTTTCCCTGTGTTTCATTACTGTATAACCAGATAAATCTAGTCTTTCCTAATTGGTGGTAAACTTCCACCCAACGAACTGCCCCTAGGCTTAGTCCACCGTTCGTTTACTGATATCCCCCCTTGTGTCAGGGTAGCCGCTCATCCTTGCTCAAGGTTAATAAATATATTTGTGGGGTTGGGCCAGGTCAATTCCATCCCTGATCCGGCCGGTTACTGGGTCCACCACAAGAGGTGTCAGTTGCATTCGCCACATATGCTACCAAAATGTGACCTCGCACTTCCGAAAATCTAAAGTACATGAAGACAAGTAAAATTGATCACGCATGTAGATAAAAAGTAGCAAAATTATGGTACGTGCGTTAAAAATGCTGGAATGAAAACAGGCAAGATATTTTAAATCTTCCAATTTATAAAGAAATAAACTTCAAGTAGTAATGCGCATTTACGAAAGATTATCTTATCTAACCGTTGATTATGAAACGTTGATGATGATAAAACAAACGTGCATGAATAAGGAGGCCTAGGAACGATATTGGCGGATGTGAAATTCCCAGATGACATTTTCGAAATATTTCTTGAGCAGCGCACGAGTAAAACTCAAACTTTAATGTTTTTAAAGGGTGGTTTTAGTTAGGAATCATTCTTCAAATAATTGTCGAGCGTGATAGGACGACCCCATAGAAAATCCTTGTTGTTTCAGTCTGTATTCCTGGTTGGAGGACTTGGTGCGACTTAGTGGAGTAACAACATAATACGTACCGGTTGGGCTCAAATTCCGGCGCATACAGTCAGGACATGTACGCAATTACCCTGATATTTTACTAGCCTCGTCGGTGTTGACGAAAATAGACCTTGGACAAAAACTGACGCCCGTGCAAAAAAACAACGAGCTGAGATTGGGTTCTTCTGTAGAAGTCTTAACCCTGAATCTGTCCCGTCGACATTTTTTACCGATATAGCTGCAGTGCATTTTTTCAGGAGCCTAGCTTTGAGGCCTGTTAGAGGAACTATTTGCAGTTATTTGGACACCAATGTTGTGAAACGTGAAGCTAAACGGATCAGCTGAAACGTATGCTTTTCCACTTCGGTGTTTACAAGATGTATTTTTGCGTTGGGGAGATGTTAATTATATATAGCGGGTTTGCCCTTAACCAACGTATATTAATAAGCACTGTATGCTCAGTGCTTGTCCGAGAGCTTGCGAAAAAACCTCACAAGCTTACTCGGGTGGGACTCCTTGTAGTTGTTAAAAAAATAACAGGGTAAACCGATGTGATGTTTTTCTCTCAGGAATATCGAGGCAACAGCGAAGCCAGCTGCGCAAGGACTGTGCTCCTTACTCCACCAATCAGAGCCAAGGCAGTCAGGATAATACCGACTGAGTGGAACAGTCACATTGCCATGCGTGTGGCTGCGTTTGGCTGCATTGACAATGGTATGAACCATCTTTAATTTGGACAAATATGCGAAATTCGAAGCAACGGGACAAAAATAGTATAAAAATAGCATTAACACTTCATAACGTTGCTTTTCTGGCCATAGAAACTCAATATCAAAGTATGCAAAATGTGTCTAAGTTAAATTTGATCCATTTGAACTCTCAATATTTACCACCTCCCTTTATGACGAGACAACCCCTGCTTTTACCGTATTATGCTTCACATAAGTTTATTTTCATACAACACCTGGGTAAATCCTGTCATGTGATCTGATTGCATGATGTAAACGACAGATTATTCCTCATTTGCCCATTGGAATGCAGAATTTCAATTAGTAGCAATATATAAGCAGTAGCTCGGCCGGTTTCCATGTTTAATGCCCCATGGTTTAAGTGAAACAAACATCTCTAGCGATTGAACAAAAATGTATCCAAATCAAAATTTTGCATCACCCGTTATCCAACACTTCTAAAGTCAAATACAGAACCCAAATACAGAGGGACAAAGTTAAGTTAAAATGTGTGCTAACGTATTGGCAAGGTTGATGCATAGTATCATTGATGACACTAATGAATAGGATTAAATTAAGCATTAATGTGCGTTAAAGTCATGGTTACTGTGCAGTGATTATTGTCAAAATTAATACCTCAATTTTCCCACTATGTAGACTGTGATATGTCTGCTGGGATGGTAGATGGATCACTGCATGACAGTCGGATCACCGCATCGTCGTGTTATGACGCCGACCACCAACCTCACGAGGCGCGGCCCAACCCCTTTGATAGAAATGATCAGTCCGGCTGGATGCCCCTTACTTCAGATCTAGACCAGTGGTTGAGGGTGGATTTTCAACAGGAACGCGTGGTCCATACCATTGTTACGCAGGGATGTGGAGATGGAAAAGGTTGGGTAACTTCGTACACCGTGGAATATGCGACCGACGAAGAGACACCAGTCAAATACTTAGATAACAACGGTGATATAAGGGTACACATATTATGTGTCTGCTTTTGATATTGGCTTTTTAATACAGAAATTGGCAGTACAAGCATGGCATACATAGTGTGGACTTCTCCCCAAAGGAAGTCCACATGATGTAGGGTAGGATTACGTTGTGTGGACTTGCACACGTCAGCAGAATGTTTTGCTCTCTCTGAGAGACAGTTCCAGAGGCATGTAGGGGCCAGGGTTAACGTGGCAAAATGAAGAAGAGCAATCCTGGCAATCATCATCAAAAATCCAGCTCGAAGGAAATTTCCTAGGTTGAGAAAGAGGAGCATTTTCCTCAAGTTTCCTCAACTACAGGAGAACAAAGGAATGTCCACACTTTGTATGTAAAACAGGTAGTTGCACATTACGTTGTGTATATCAAGGTCCAAATTTTGACCAAAATTGAAGTAACTAAAACTAGTCAATTGAGTTTCTTTATCAGTTCCAAATTATTATCATCATTACAGACGTTTCAAGCGAATCGCGACGGAGATAATCTTGTGCAAAACTGCCTTGAACAGAGTCTAGTCATGCAGGCTGTGTATATCTACCCAACAGCATGGAATGGACGCATCTGTCTACGTGCAGACTTCCTTGGATGCATTCGCAACAGTTAGTATTTTGCATTTCGTAACCAAATAATACCAAGGATCAGCACTCATTGTCGACCATTTAGACTTTTATCATGGGGCCGGCCATACTTCATTGTTGAATGTTGAGAGGAGAAATGAAGCAAGAAAATGAAATTTCACGACAAATTTGCAACTGTCTACTCAGATGAGAAATTTCAAACTCATGATTTAACACAAATATATACCTCGGTGTTTTAAACCAGATTTAGAAAATCTTGAAAGGGAGGCTTGGGACGCACTGAAGCATGAGACAATCTGGTGCCATCCTAATCGACAGTTTGCACTATATAAACAAGATAAAAAATGGCATTCACGTGAATAAGGTCGATATGCTCACAGTATTATATTTGCTGTGCGATGCAAAGAAAGGAGACATTTACCGGTACTCTCCTTTCAAAACAGTTGGACACTTCATAATTCCCGGTTGGTTGGTTGGTTTGTCACAAAATTCCGGTCAAAGCTAGTTTCAATTTGCAGAGGAATGAGGAAGTAGAGCCCCCTGCTTCCATACATCACTCAGTTTAACATCTTGATGACTAAAGAAGTTGTGTTTGGGAGAAACAGACACTAAATGTGGGAAAAAAAGACTTGATTTCTTTTTTCAATTGATTTCAATCGCTTTGAAGGGGAGCACCCTCTCATCGGTTAGAACGATTTTGATGGGCAATCAGCTAGGTGCAGTTCCCACCAAGGAAACCTTTGTTGCTGTAGAATTTACGCCTTCTCTTGGACTCACTCAAGGCGGAATATGCAGGCTTCTTGGCCTGAAACCAAAAAGCGGCCCAGGCAACTATTGCTTTTATTAATAAGTTGAGTGACGTTTGATAATTCCTGATAGATTTTCTTGTTTTCATAGTTTGTAATAAACGTCTTGGCATGGAGTCTGGTCAGATCGCTGATGGCCAGCTGTCGTCCTCTTCCTTTTATCTGCACTACATGCCTCAGTTGGCACGTCTACATTTGTCTAGCGACGAGATCCAGACACCCATTTGCTGGCGACCCACACTTGAGCAGGCCGAAGAATGGTTACAAGTTGACCTTCTGACCATTCACACTTTGACCGGAGTCATCAGCCAGGGCACTGGCCCTAAAGTTAAAAAGTTGTGGGTGACTTCCTACTTGATCAAATATGAATCACTGAAATCATGCGACTCATGGCGGTACTACAAGAACTTGGACGGAGCAAACGCGGTAGGTCTATAATTTCAATTCGGTTGATCATGATCTGCATCTGGCAATATGCGACGTCCTCTTGCCAAATGTTGCAAAATGACCTCTCTCGTCCAATGCCTTCACCCAAGAAGCAGTAATACTTTTGACCAATTTTATTTTTTTTTTATCTTTGTCAGTTTGATTATTTCTTTGAGTTTCGACAATTCTTTCACAGCCGTTCTCTGGGAAAAAACTCGGTTTTGTAGTCCAGTATCCTTCAAAGTGAAAAAGGGGCTTAGTGTCAACATTTCAATCCATACTGCCTTCATTTGAATATTAACGTCAATCATAGAGATATATCAGGGTGCAGCTTGACAACTGCAAAATGCATATAAAAAATCTGCCAGTGAAAAGGATTTCTTCAGGAGGATCTGATGTTGTATGTGGCAAAGGCTCTCCTTGGCATATACTCTAGAAAAAACTGAATCAAAATTGTTCTTTTTCCTTGTCTACGTTCCTGTTTTATTTGCAGATATTAACGGGAAATGTAGACAGCAACACCGAGAGTCGGACAGTCTTTCAGCGACCATTTAAAACCAGAAAGGTTCGCTTTATACCAAATTCCTGGAACGGTGCCATTCCCTGTTTGCGTGTCGAAGTACTTGGCTGTCCTCTCGAAGGTAATAGACTGTTTCCTGTTTGATTAAATTTGACCTGGTTTTGTTCGTTTACATGTATCCAATTACGAGGTTCTAGTGGTATGGTGGCACCTGATCGGACTACCTACCGCTACTTATAAGTCGGGCCTTTGCCGCAAAATAACCTGCAAGAAGTGTGATGCTAATATATTATCGTATGATGCAATATGGTGCCACAATGATATAAGTGAAGCTAGTCAGTGTCAAGACAATTTGCAAGCAGAAGGCTCGAACGAGCCTCAGTTATAAGCTTGCTTAATGCATGTATTGCATCATACGATAATATATTAGCATCACAGTTAGAGCATGGCTATTTTGCTGCACAGGCCTCACTTATAAGTAGAGGTGGGTAGTCAGATCTGGTGCGGTATTAGTCTGAAGATCTTAACTTTAGTAATTTATACTGTTGATACAGAAATTAATATTGAATATTGCCATTTCATTAGTATTACTGGAAATAAAGAAAGTTTATTAAGTAAATGTTCGCCACTGACTCTCATAGTTGAAAATAGTTTCGAAGGTGCATAAACCTTCTATGTCCAGTTATCACTTTATGAAAATATCTCTTTGAGCATCATGTTCTAAATCATGTTAAACATTTTCTAGTTGCTACATCTCCAACAAAACGAGGCTTTAGTGTTCTATGTCTATGTTGTAGTATTTTTCTATGCTGCTCCACCCTTTTCAAATCATGGTCAGAGGTGGGTGAGATTTGCGGTGAGGGGGCAGTGCAACACGACGGGTTTTGCCTGGGATCCGTCAAAAGCAGGCAACCTGACGCGTGCGATGCCATCTTTGCGCAAGGTGCTGAACTTCTCAAGATCACCTCCAATACGACACAGAATTTTGTTGAGAACAATTTCAAGTCACTCCGCATCCAACATGCATCGGAGTACCTCATTGGCCTGCGGGCAAGGACGAACAACGACTCGGCCAATCTGCTGTTCTGTTGGTTGGACGGCACCCCTATGACATATGAAAACTTCTTCAGTTCGGATAACGTCTTTGGCGATGTGGAAGAACTCTGTGTCGCGCTCGACGATATCAGTAGGTTGAAATGGCGAACAGTTGAGTGTGAGGACGACCGGCATGCTGCAGTATGTCAGAGAGGTAATAGAAGTGGATTTATGGGTGAATTATTTCCAATAAAAGCTGCTTATTAGTTCAAGTACTCTTGCAAAAATAGTCAACTTTTACGCGACGTCAGACATTACCATTCGATTTTGCCTCCCCCGACACAAAAAGCAGATGTGTCCTCCAAATTGAACGCAGGTCATTAAGCAGGGCTCAGATTTATGCCGTTCCTAATCGTGGGGTGTTTTTACCGTTTATAACGAGAAGAGTCCTCATTTTTATACATGTCCAAATCGTCAAAACACGTCAACAAGTTGTAGCACTCATCGTTTTCCCGAAACCTGCTGCGAATTTAACACATTGTATAATGAATCACTGCTCTTATCGATAGTGGTTGGCCGGACTGGATGTACAAAGAGACTTTGGCGCTCAGCCGCCTACTGAAAGTGAAGATATACTTTGAGTACATAAGTATGCCTTGGATTCTGGGTGAAAAGCATACATAAGGAATGTGAAGACAAGTCTCGTGAAGCTCAAGAAATTAGTGCTTGAATTTCACTTCACTGTCTGTAGTGTTCTCAAGAAGAATCCTCACACGTGTTGTATTTTACATCATCAGATATCAATGAATGTTTCCGTCATGGGATTTGCCCGTTTAATTGCGAGAATATACCAGGGGGCTACCACTGCGCATGCCCTGCAGGATACTTCAACCAAGATGAAGACTGCCATGGTAACATTATCAGTGCCTTTGTCTTTACTATAAAATCAGCAAGCTTAGTTCAGTGGAGTCCACATGCCTGGCTTCGAATCTCAATGTGCTGGCAGATAGAGTCTCAAAGGTCACCAATGGTCTAGTTTTTATGTAGAATTTTTAGTATCTGAAATTCGTATAAAGTAGTTTAATTTAGCAACATAAATAGCAGAGCTAGATCGATTTTCATGGTTCAACATGACTTTGAATTCAATTTTAATTTCGTCTAGAAATTTGTGGCCAGCTCAACTCAAGCCTAGAGGCGACAGTAGTGGCAGGGAACCAGTCTGAGTGTTTTATTTTTCCAAACCAAATCGCAAGCTGGACGGAGGCAGAGTCTACGTGCAACTTGTATGTCGGCAGGGTGGCTGAAATCCAAGAAATGTCACGATTAAAGGTTATTAAATAGTTGCTGTTTTGGAATACTGATAGTACCGAAAGTTGGTTGAGAGGTTGGTTCAAAAAGTCCGTGTAAAAATGCTGTCTTTTGTCTTTTGTGGACACAGAATACACCATCTCGGAATATTTACCTCTGAGGATAACCTACCTTTCTTGCATTTGTATTGTTTCGTCGTTAGTTGTCATACAAGGCATGGACAAAAGTTGGAAACGGGACATATTCTGGTGATGAAACCGACGACTGTTTTGTGGCCAGATTTGATAACAACTCGATCTTTGAAACTCTCCAGGAGAAGTGCAACGAGTCATTTCCGTTTGTTTGCGTAAGAGGTACTAGCTATTGTTTCAATGTAATGATATCCTTCCTGTTTACAGGTAACTTGTATGCATTTAATGACTCGATGATATATTGTTAGATATTTTTTGAAAAATATATTAGTTGTTTGGATAACACGTTTAAATTTAAGATATGTCTTTTTTTATTTGTGTGCCTATAATTAAAAATCTATTGAATTTCTTGCTTTAGTATGGTCCAACCTGCAGCATAATGAGTGCTCTTAAAAATAACTAGACTGGTTTTCCAGTGTATATAGATAAATCAAAAAGAGTCATTGACTGCTTAACTCTTGTTATTGCTAATTGAATAGCCTCGAGCAATGTAACTACTTGGCTAAGACGTGTAATGTAATATCTTATTATTATTATCGTAAAAAATCTATAGCTGAGCAATGATTAGTCGCCTGAGTTGTTGTCGACTCTGTCACAAGTCTTTTAGCGACAGTTTTCACAACTGCACTCATTGCAAACGGTAAGCGACAATTTAAGTGGTGAACAATGAAAAACGAATGCTTTTTGTCAGTTTTTTTCAAAGGCTCGTTACTGGCTTGAGACTCAGCTATTCGTGCAACATTGAATAATAGCATGTTATGGCCATTTTCCCGATATGCGGTGTTTGAACATATTGTTTCCTATTGGTATGTTTCTTTTGTAGCCTATACAGACATCCGCTGCGGAGAGATGTTATGGAACAGCACCTTGGAAACGAATACTTCATTTGGCGTCATTCATTGCCTGAGTTTCCCACCCTGGTATAACTCTGGTTCTAGCTTTGAGGTTCACATCCAAGGGCCAAGTCATCTGGTTGTTAGGTAAAATGACGATCTGTCATCAGACCATACCAAACGCCTCCTTTGTTTAATCAAATTTCTGTTCCAAAACCTTCACATGTGAATTAGCAAACTTTGGGACAGAGAGAACACCCCCTCCTTTGTGTTGGTCATTTTTATACTGGTATCTCAGGTATTCTTTTCAGACATCTAGGGGATGTGTTAAGTGACGGTAGGCTGGAGTGTGGATAGGGATTGAACTTGTTGGGGGGTACACCTCTATCCCATTTCGTGCCTGGTATACAAGAAGATATTAGCCCATCTAGCGAGAATCCTGTGATTTTATCACCTGTTGTAACCATCCAATTTTGCATTTCAAACCCATTCGCTGTCATGATCTGAGTTCCATATCAGGGTACCGAATTTGTCCTTGGATTCTCTAGCCAGTTGCAATCCTCCCTAGTCATAGGCGTGGCTGGGGTGACTTCCAGTGGCTAATCAAAAGCCTCAGCAAAATTATAACCCGTTTTTGTTTGAATCGGTGTTTTTTATTCCCTTATTTCCCTTTTTGGTTTTCTCACCCAGCCCCCTTTCCAGTTTCTTTATCTGATCTACGGAGCCAATTCCCACGCGGCGCCCATGTAGCTCAGTAGCCAACTTGACAATGATACACATCCTAATGACATACCGCTAACACTCGAAATGATTCAAGCTAATTCCATAGCTATTTCTTTCCCGAGTTGCCAGATTCTCAACTTTGAACGCAGAACTCTGTTCCTAAACTTAATACTGGCTTCGGTAAAGTATCCCAGATGACGTTTTCCATGAGGTTGTGCTACATATTATGTATGCATAAAACGCTGAAACAAAGGGTAAGAATAATGAATACGGGCATCAGCCTCTAGGCCTAGTAATGATTTAGAGAACAAACGTGGAAAATGCGGATTTCCAATTTTTTGCTTTCAGGTTCACCTTTGTCAATATGACTTTGCGTAATGGTGAAGAGGCGGAGGAGTGCCTTGACTCCCTGATAATTAGGGATGTTGTCCCCAAGTATGGCCAAGTAGTCAGGGGCCGGTACTGCGGCACTCGGGAAGACCTGGAGATCATCACAAGGTCAAATGATGTCCTTGTTGAACTTGAAATAGGCGAACTAACCGCTGGAATGGCACTGAAATTGGGAATTGTTGCATTCTATGAAATGATAGGTACGTTTGCTAGGACACTACTAGTATACATTTGTCTTCTTTAATCCATGCCTGACGGGTTGTTGTTAAGCCTCTATTAACTTAAAAATGACATGGCAAATTGTGTCTTCTAAGAGCCACAAATTGTATCCATTTTTACCATATTTCTGTAATTGTTGCTATTTCTCAATCATTTTGGTCAGGCCTTTTTTCACCTTCAGTGACAATAGCCGATTTTCCAATCATTTAAAAAATCATCACGGAAAATGGAAACCATAGGTCGAGACAACAGAAGTGTTGAAATAAAATCGGGACTTCTCATCCGAGCCTCGTGGTTTGTTTTGTTATCTTTCATCCCCTAAGACTGCAGTGTGCGATCCTGTGATTTAGGATGTGTTGGAAAGACCAGCCCCAATGGCACCAGTGGGAATTTGACCACGCCCAACTTCCCCAACCAACTGCCGCCCTTCAGCATTTGCAGGTGGGATCTCCACGTGACCCCCGGAAAGTACGTCCGGCTCTCCTTCCCGGAATTCGAGGTGAAGGGACTCAAAGACGTCAAGGGCAAATGCCTGGACGCAGTCCACATCTTCAATGACCAGGAGTATGATCCCACGATGCTGTTGCCCGGGATCTGTGGAGAGTCACCGCCGCTGTTTGTGACTGATAGTTCAGATATATCCGTGTTGTACCGGACCGGACTCCAGTCGGCTTCCCGTGGTTTTCGCGCTGAGTTCACGATGACAGGTGAGCATACAACGGCGTATTCAGCTTTAGGTACGGGGGTACATTCAAAAGCAAATGCGGCTTCGTTGTTATTCAACATGATGTTGGGGGAGAAAATAATATCAGAAGCCTCACTCACAGTTACAATATGCCTGCTGTTATTTCGTGGTGTGTTTTAGGGTTTTGGTGTAATATTTGATAAATTTAATATTTTGGATCAATATCTGATTAGAAAAAACGTAACGGGGCACATTACCCCTTTCCCCATCTGCTGGTTGCGCCACTGGTGGGTAACGATGCATGGAAAGTCTAACTGTGGGATGTGTATTGTAGTAGAAACCATCACATGACCAGACTCGGTGTCACTCAAGAGTACTTAATTGATCGATGGAATAAATGCGTCCACACTGCAGTTCATTTGACGGCTTTCTTTTTAAATATGAAGCGATGGTTGTGTAGACCTTGGGGGGTTTTGTTGTCATGTTGGTCTCCAATACAACACTGGCGCGTGAAAAAATAACATACATTATGGTAAACTCCTCGAGTTTCTTCCAAGCCCAAGAAATACTCTGACAAGCTGGGTTTCTAAATTTATTTGTGACCTGGAGTTTTGAATGTGCAAAAGACTTATTAAGCACTTATTTTCTTTATTGAAACCATGCAAGAGTACATGTACTAAGATGCGAAAATCAAACATGATACAGCAGTAAGTTGTGGATTGACTAAAACTCGTGTCTTAAAAGATGAGTACATGTACCACTATTATTGGTAGAAAAACTCGCAGGTGTAAAAACTCACTGAAGCTCTCTTTTAAATCATCATTGCAGATCTTCCTGGATGTAGCGTGGGATCTCACAACGACTCAGAACAGATTCGGTGCAACTTTGACTCGGCTGTTATTGCAAGCCCCGGCTATCCGAGCTACTCTCTCCCAAATACCCGCTACACGTGGCAGATCACCACCTCGCCAGCCACATACATCGAGCTTGTCTTCCACAATTTCAGCGTGCCGTCGAAGCATGGCTGCGAGTTCAACTACCTGGCCGTTTTCGACGGTCCGGCCGCTGAAGCTAATGGTACTGAGCTCGGCAGGTTTTGTAACAATGCCGTCCCTCGAGAAAGGATCTATTCCAGCAGGAACAGCATCGCCTTGAGCTTCAGATTGGACAGGACGGTGGAATGTCCGACACGGGGAAATGCTAGATTCTACGCTGTGTACCAAACCTTACGTTTCACTTCCCTCTTGTTGGGTAATTCTTCTCGAGGTACATTTCCTCTGTTACTACCCCAAAGGCCAAAGTTGAACTCCACGTTGAATTTTTCTGAGCATTTTAGATTAGGATCACGTGCCCTTAAACAGTTTTTAAATGTCGGAATATATTAATGGAGTGCAGTGGCCAATTCACAACAGTGCGCCACCAAGACTTTGCAACGCGTTGGCCAATCACAATGCGCGAAATCTGTCGATCCAATGCGCGTTAGGAAAGGTTCGACAACGCGTTAGAGACTCTTTGGGCGCAGTATTGTGAATCGCTCGTGTACAATACCCAGATTTTACTCAGACAAAATAAGTGATAAATCACGGCAAAAAATCAATCAAGTTCTTACTTTTAAAAGTCCACTGTCTCCGATTCCGTGGGATTTGTTGGCCAAATGTTAGCTCTTGTTTGTTTTTCCAAGCCTTTTCTCAGCTCTTTTTTTGTACGACTTGATGCAAACATCTGTCTGTGTTTAAGCCCAAATCATTATTTATTAGCCCACGTGATCATTATTCAACGTGCTTGACGCCCCCAAAATGTGTAAGGATGACGCAGTTCTAATGCTTTGACCTTTTTCGGTAGATTGAACTCAGTATTTTGACTTTTTGTTTTTATTATTTAACACATCAGGTTACCTGTGTTCAGAAGAATGGGATTTGTACGACGCCAATTGTTATAAGTTTTTTAATCTGACGGAGAATCTTAGATGGACTGACGCACAGATCACGTGTCAAGAGGCGCAGGCTAACTTAGTAAGCATCAGAGATATCAACGAAGTCAATTTCATCCACGGTATGCTGACGTCCAAGTGGTTTTCGCCCCAATTCAATACTTACATTGGTAAGTTGTGTAAGGAAGTCTCTTTCTAGTAAATTACAGTAAACACTCAATGCAAAAGTCTGATGTTAGGTAGAGAGAATGAACCGTTTTTTCAGTTTTCTTGAAGAATTTGTTTATTTGAACAGGTTTGTTTCCTGTGACTATTTACTTTTCAAATGAGCAAATAGTATAGCAGCTACTTTTGAGGTTATTTACCACTTACGTTATACATGCAAAAGTCTTTGGTGCCATTGTTGTTTTTACATCTAGTTGCCCCCCAAGACCAAACGTACATAATTTCAGCCATAGAAATTAGCACAAGGATTGTCGTGGGATCGAACAAATGTACCCTGAGGTCCAGATTTCTTTCTCTATCCCTACTGTTGCATTTTTCAGGGTTGACTGAGGTATTTCACCGGGGCGTATTCCGGTGGAAGGATGGCTATCCCTTGAGCTATGCAGATTGGTACATTCCAAATGGGTGAGTCACACTTCTAACCAGTTAAATCTTGTTTTGAGAGATAAGTTACACGTATTTGGACTTAAAGCAACGTGCAGACGTGTGCCAACGATCCCATAGTTTACCTACAACTTATGGCCCGTGTATGCGGGACGCATGAGCTATACGCTGGCATGAGTCGAATTTTTATGCATGCAGAAAATTTTTAAAAGACCTCGCCGTACTACGACGTACACCAGCGTGCTTCAGCATGCTCGTAATTTGTACAAAACATACCAATAACTTATTCGACGTACGCAAGCGTACTCACAAAATTGTTCATTCGTCAGCGTACGCTGGCTAAATCGTCAAGGTGTGACAGGGCCTTTGCTTAATGAATATCGAGAGTGTGCTCCATCGATTCCAAAATGACCAAAACTGACGACTATGCTGTTTTTCAAGAGCATTTTAAAAATTTTAGACGAGTAGATTTAAGTGAAAAAGTATCCCAACCCAACAAATTCTAACAAAAGGTTTTTCAACAGATTTCAGCTCTACTTGATGTGATGAGTGACAGGCAGAAAGTCTATCAAATTCTGACCACTGGAAGTGAGTTTTTTGGGAGGGCCATTTCAAGATGGCCGCCCCGATACTGGAAAATCACTAAAATGGTCATTACTTTCTTAATATGCAATGTGTGAATTTAGTTTCAGTGTCTACTATAGGGTTTTCAGGGTCCAAAATTCACTGGTGATGATGAAATAAAATACTGACCTATACAAACAACCATAAGTTTCATTTGGGTCAATTTCAAAATGACTGCCTCTGTAGGCCTATTAGAAAGTCATTTTAATGGTCACAATTAACTCTCTTAATATTCAACGTACACCTCTACTTTCAATGTCTACCCCAGGATTTTTCAGGCTCAACAAATTCTCTGGTGATGATAAAATTACAAATTGACTTTTACAAAGAACCATAAGTTTCATTTGGGTCAATTTCCAAATGGCTGCCCTGTTACTGGAAAATCACTAAAACTGTTGTTTCATCGTAATATGCAATATACACATGTACTTTCAACAACTACTATAGGGTTTACAGAGTCCAGAAATTCACTGGTGATGATGAAATAAAATACTGACCTATACAAACAACCATAAGTTTCATTTGGGTCAATTTCAAAATGACTGCCTCTGTAGGCCTATTAGAAAGTCATTTTAATGGTCACAATTAACTCTCTTAATATTCAACGTACACCTCTACTTTCAATGTCTACCCCAGGATTTTTCAGGCTCAACAAATTCTCTGGTGATGATAAAATTACATATTGACTTTTACAAAGAACCATAAGTTTCATTTGGGTCAATTTCCAAATGGCTGCCCTGTTACTGGAAAATCACTAAAACTGTTGTTTCATCGTAATATGCAATATACACATGTACTTTCAACAACTACTATAGGGTTTACAGAGTCCAGAAATTCACTGGTGATGATAAAATTGAAGAGTGATGACCTGTAAGAACAACAAGAAGTTTAATTGCGGTCAATAACAAGATGGCCGCCCCTGTACTAGCAAGTCACTTTAATAGTTATAAATTTCTTAATGTAAAATGACCCATTGTTTGCTTTCCATCTGCATTAGATCTAATGGTTTTTTCTTCCTATATCTGAACTGTGATTGCCAAGTATCCAATCCTGGCCCTCCAGTATTTTCAAATTGACTCAAACACTGTGACGAATTCAAGGGCTGTTCAATCACGCTAAGAGCTTCAAGTTACTATCCGTAGACTTTGAACTAGTCTAACTTTACCACACCACAGATATTCAGGTAAGATGAGCAAGTGTGTTCTCAAAAACTTGTAGTCATTCGTTGAGATAAGGTTTTAAAAGGTAAGGAAGAATTTTCTTCAACCCTAGCCCCCTAGCATGTATGTAAAATCATTGACATTGGAGGATTGGAGACTGGTAGGGCTATTGTTGTCCTAAACAAGGATTTTAGTTGTCCATGTTAACCAAGCTCTTCAGCATAGTACACCAAGTTCAAGTCGGGTGCACAATAGCTGCACACGGTAATTATTGCCCACATTGAGACAATGCCAGCTGGTTTCTTTGTACGATTCTTGGATCTTGCGGGTGACTGGCAACCGCAGACCCCATGGCTGTTTGGCTTTGGGCAGAGTTGACCTGTTGAATCTTGTTACACCAGGAAGGCAAGCCACTTTGCCTAATAATACAGTCTAATGTGTCTGGAATGATGCATGCAAGAATTGCTACGAATTGGATTTGTCACTAGGCAGGCAAGCCACTTTGCCTAATAACACAGAGTGGAATGATGCATGCAAGATTGATAAGAAATGGATTTGTCTTGACTGGTTGTCTTATTTGTTCCTACTTATCCCCGAAGCCCCAACAGTGCGTACATTGGCATGTGTCCCTTTGGGCTTGGACTTCCGAGTAAGTTTCCATGCATGGTGCTCACGGCATTCTTTTAGGTGTCATGAAGGTCAGCGTTTCGCCGATGTCTCATTTACTTGTTAGTTTTTCAGTTTTAATATCCAATAAACTAGTAGTGAAGCAACATACCTACTGCTTCAAACAACAATGCACTATACGCCTGTCTGATTCCATGCAAGGCACTGTTATTAATTAGCCTGGTATGTTATTGATGTTGGGTTTATAATTGCTTTACTTTTTTGCATTTCCATTATGATCGTGAAGAAAGCAATGTTGTAACTGTTCATGTGCACAAATACGAGTCTGATGGAATAAAAATTGTTGAAAAATGGAGATTCTGTAATTTTATCATCACCAGTAAAATTTGTAGACCTTGAAAATCCTATAGTAGATACTGATACTAAATTTATACATTGTACATTAAGAAAGTTATGACCATTTCAGTAATTTTCCTTTACCGGGGCGGCCATCTTGAAGTGGCCCCCCAAAAAATCCACTTCCGGTGGTCGGAATTTGATAGACTTTCTGCCTGTCACTCATCACCCTCGATAGAACTATATTAGGCTGAAAAACCTTTTGTCTATTTTAATACCACCTTCTTGAACGTGCTTTCTCGAAGCAATCGGCCGCAGCCGGACGGGGATGTTCTGGAAGACTGCACAATGATCGCCTTACACAGCATGCACTCTACGGCAAACTGGCACGACGTCCCATGCGCCTCAAAGGATGCACGGCAGTTCATATGCAAGAGGCCAGCTGAGTCTCTAGGTATGTTCATCAGGGTCACTTCATCTTCTTCAGTTGCAAAATTTCCTGATCAGTCTCATGGTTACAAGGAGCCCAATATTTTCACAAGTCATCTTTGAAGAAGCAAACACCAAACTTCATTATTGACTTTCTATCCATTGTCTTTAGAATCGACATCGCCAATGCGCTCTCCCCCTTTGAGAGAAGATGGCGTCATGGGTATAACTCATGAAGGTAATACAAAGACTTACATTACGGAAATAGTGAAGGTCAATGCCAAGAATAATAAATTATTATTTTCATAATTTCTGTTAGATATTACCACGGGGAAAAATAAGAAGTCACCCATATAAGGTGGGTCAAATCCAGTGCAGTAAATTTAGGTATTACTTAAATAAAAAATTAAGCAAACTGTCATTTGCGTACTTCATCCCATTCCACTCTATCAGACACACAGAGCAAGTGTAAGGAAACCCTGAAACGCTGTGACAACGGGGAATGCGTACAACTGCAGCACGGATGTCAAAGTCTCTCAGGTGACCAATCAATTGGCCACACTCCGTATTCACATGACCGAATCAATCAGGTGGAAGAAGATGTGTCTGGTGATGTCTTTGTGTGTTCAACCACTGGCGAACGCATCTCTCTGTCTTTCTACTGCGACTATGCCATCCACTGCGCCGACGGTTCTGACGAGGTGGACTGTGGTAAGAAAATTCTGTACGTGAACTTCGCCCTACCTGCTCCCTGCAGGAACCCAAAAATGATGTATATTTACACATGGACGATGCTCTATTGCGTTCGTAAAACACCAACCTGTGCGCACAGATTAATGCGTGAGTTGGTTCCGCATAAGTGACAGCTTTTGTAGAAATTGATGGTCTTCAGTGTGTGCCGCATTCCAGTTTGGCGGTTGGCTGTCACCTCTTTGCCGGCGAGGGGTTGCTTCTCTTCAACATGGACAGGCGATGGAATAAATTGGTGCATGTGTTGTATTCTTTTTCACAGTATAATGCCACAAAGCTGTTTTGAAACACCTGTTTCCAGTACCCATTAAGACCTTATGCTTCTACAGTGTGGTAGGTCGATCTGCCATGGGTAAAACCTGTTTGCACAAAGTTATAGTCCAAACATTGCCGAGACGTAACTAACGTCAAGTTTACGCTGTACATGCAACCCTTCCTTTAGAAGCTTACACTTAATTATGGACATTTGTTGTAATTTTCTAAGGCTGCTCCTGGTATGTGAACGTGAGAATTGACCATGTAACCATCTCTTTTCTGTTGAAGGGCCGAAGTAGAAAGTCGGAGGATCAAGAGATGTTATGGTGACCCGTTTACTTATTTTCAGAATATCCAGCATGCCGAGAGGAAGAATACAAGTGCGATAACGGCCAGTGCATCAACAACAGCAAGCGATGTGATCTGATTTACGACTGTAAAGATAAATCGGATGAATCACGCTGCGGTGAGATGTTTATTGGATATGACGAACATTTAAGCCGCTGGGTGGCAAGGACAAGCACAACCTTGTTTAACCATCTAATCTGCTTGCCGAGCTGTCTTCGCTGATGACAGTCATAATTTTATCATTTCAGCAAAGAACGTATTTAAACGGTGCATTCAATCCCTGATGTGATCTGGAACTCAACCAGTGGGGTAATTTATTCTTGGTCATGGGCGCGAATCTCGATTTAGGCTATTTTTCTTCACCATCTACTTAGGTTATTTTGTGAAATAAAAAAAAATTGTTCTGTATTGAATACTTTCCCTATTGTTCTAGATATATGCAACGCTGGTTTTCAGTGCTACGATGGTACGTGCTTGTCCACGAGTATAGTATGTGACGGCTTCAAGGACTGTCCTGGTACCCGGTGGGAAGATGAGCCAGCAGAATGCTGTGAGTTACCATGGTCAATGTTTATGCCTGCTGTGTTGAAACGGGTGGATATTTAGTTACTACATGCGGGATAACCAAATACTTATTAAAAAGGTTCTTTTAGTATTTATGTTGGCAAACGTCGAAGGACAGTAATCTAGAAGATAATGAGATAAAAAATAGTGGCTATCATTAGTACAAAACCACAAACCAATACAGAAGTGTTTGAAGGGTCCGTGTAATGCATGGTTTTCCTACCGCGTAACCTCCAAATTCATTAGTAAAATTGTGATGTCTATGCCAAGTGAACGCCTCCGTGTTGCATTGATGTTGTGCACACAAAACACCAGACCTTGCAGTACCAAATTTCCTCAAGGATTATCAATTGCGCTTACAATTTGGCATACAATTTGAATGTAATTGACTTTCAATGCGACCATTGTCTTCCCTAATTGGCACCTTGGCAAGAAAATGGCCTGTTAAGCTTTGCTTCCGTGACAAGCTTGCACTTCGTTGCAAGACAAATTTGCTGGGAGATACCAAGTACGGACACGCTGAGATCTGCTATTGAGAGATGCGACAGGGAATCACTGATGCTAGACCGGAGAAATGGCAGGCAGAGTAGACATAAGCACACCAGCAAATTTTGGATGACTCCACCCTCCTCTGAGATCATGGAATAAACACCAAGCACCAGTTGACGTTCCTTAACTGTCACCTGGCTACCAAACATGGAGCGCGGCTAGTATTCAACTGAGCTCGGGGCACTTGTGTGTCTTACCCTAGCTCTAAAAACTTCAGACCAATAAAGGCTTCAAACAGGAACGGATGTTGAAGAGAAAATACTGTACTACCATAATAGACATGGAAATTTTCTCTCACGATTTAGCGAAGGAAATTTGGAACCCAAATTATCATCTGGTTGAACATTATGAGAGTAGAGTGTTATTTTACAAAACATGATAAACTCACCTTTGTACTATTTCAAATTAGTTTTTAAGCCATAAAATGTTTCTTTAATTTGCTCAGCATATCAATGTGACAGTGACTACCAACTCGAGTGTACCAACGGCGCATGCGCAAACAAGTCAACAATTTGCCTGTATGACTTTGACGAGTATGATCTACAGATCGGATGCCGTGACGTCACCCACCTGCGCTTTTGTGGTGAATTTATTTTTCGCTGATATTAATATAAATTGGGTATCAGTTTAGAATTGAATACATTCAATTTTGGAGTGGAAAATGATTTCGTTACAATTACATTTTTTGTACAGTTGAAGATGATTCGATTAACCTATACTTGTTTCATATCATCAGTAAAACAACTTCAAGGTATAGACATGGAAAACGGCAGTCACATACACTCACCGTACATCCAATTGAGCTGTTTTTTTTCACTATTTCGTAAATTTTGTAAATTTTAATAGAGTCGTACGTGTGTCCTGCATGGACTTTGAAATGTCCATCATCGTATTGCATCCCACTGCGCATGCGTTGTAATGGTAAATTGGACTGTCCGAAGGGAGAAGATGAACTGCGTTGTGGTAAGCCGACTTAGGGATCATTGATTGCAATGACAGTTTGGTTTTAGTGATAATTAAGGATTATTGATGTTCTTGCACTGTTTAACATGCAAATTAGGAGTAGGCAAACTGATAAGTGAGGCTAGTCGTCAGCGTCATGAAAGTTTGCATGCAGAAGACTCGAAGAAGCTTCACTTATCAGTTTGCCTACTGTATTGCATCGTACGATAATATTTTAGCATCACAGTGAAAGCATGGCTATTTTGCTGCGCACCAAAATCCATCCACGGAGATCCACATTGTGTGTCAGTTTGCTGAATTTATTCCCCGAGAAATATAATCCGGTTTCAGATTTCATTTTGTGATGAGCTTTTTGTCAATCATTAGCGACATTTCGGTGAAAATGGGGTGTAAGATATCTGTGTGTTACATTTCCGAACGTTAAAAGGGTTCTTTAAAATCAAAATTTTGAACTTTTTTTCCTATTTTCCCACACATGCTTCATATTTTGGTAAAAGAAAGAGTGTTTGAAAAAGGACACCATGTAAATTGTGTTTGACGCTTCAGACCATATCCTTCTTCCCAGGGGTTTAAATTAAATTAAGTAAATTAAGCTATGGCAAATTGTGTCTCATTAGTTTTATCAATTTCAACTTTGGCTGTCTGTCATGGTCGGCCATGATTTATGTGTGCACACGTGCACGTTCATGTACTTGTACTCCAGCAATGCTAATGTACATCGTCATGCATTACTATCGGACAAACGATTCGGATGCATAATATTCAATTTGCAATAACTTGAAAATTCCACCGATGTTTTTTATCGGGTCTTAATACACACAGCACTTTGTTTCGTCTGTTTGGATAAGCTGCAGAAGTGGTCTGCAAATGGGAAAGACCGCCGGCATATTTTTTTCCAATCTGATTACGTTTATTTTTAATCACTTTTTCAGAATCTGTTTCAAACTCTGTGCAACTGTGTTCGTGTAATAGGATGGTCTAATGTTGTCCAATATTTTCGGTTATCGGGTAATCTCCGTGAACTTTATTTATTTGTAATTCTTGAAAAATAAATTATGGTCTCCATCCGCCGAGGTAAGTGTCGGAACACTGTCCTAGCTGCCTCGATATCCACAGTCAAGTGATCAAGTGCGCATACGATCTTAACTAAGTGGTGCAGGAAGGCATGTGAGTGAACATACGTGCCCTGCTCAGTGAATAATTTGTAGTTTCTAATTGGATTGCTTCGTAATCTCACATTCAGTAGAAGGTTATTGTTAATTTCAGATGAATTTCAGTGTCCAGGAGCTTACCGTTGCCATGGTGCCCGTTATTGTGTTTCGCCAGATGAGCTTTGTGACGATATTCCTCAGTGTCCAAACGGCGATGACGAATTCTACTGTGGTACGTCAGTGTCACTTTAGTTTTCACGTAGCATTGCAATTTGAAGAAGGAAACAACAAAGGGGAACATGGTGATCTGTACTTTATAGAAAATACAGGTAGTTGGTCCCAAGTGACACTGTCAGTTTTGCTGCAAAATGCTTGAAAGTAGGGTCACATCCTTGCTCTGTTACTATAAAAATTTATTCATCTACAAGTACTGCAAGATAATCTAAAATAAGTTGAAGGAAAATATCTGCAGTAAATGATGAAACAAATAACGTTAAGGCCTGAAGATCTTTACAAGTTTTTTCCTGATATATTTTTTGGTTTTGTTTGTTGCTTTTTGATCTTTAGAAGGTTGGAAGACTTTAAAATTATTGGACTTAACCTGTATCATATTAAAAACCAAATCCAAGTTACTGTAAGTAAGCAGGCCAAAGCATAATCTCTTTTTGTCTACGCAGATATGACCTGCCCAGACGGTTGCAAATGTCGGGGATATTCATTGAAATGTGATGGTGTAAGTTGGTCTAAATCAGTTGCTGCTTTGTTGCCGACCCAAGCCAGACTCATGTAAGCATATACCAGGCAAGATGTGGGACGGTGGGGTACCCCCCTCACCTGCCCAATCCCTATACACACTGTAGACTGATTCCGATCAAACAATGACAAACACAGAGGCGGTGGGGTTCTCGCCGTCCCATATCTTGCTTCAAATGTGTAGGCATGTGCCAAACTTGTGTGATTGACTTTATTCGTCACTCGGCCGTATTGAGCCCACATTTGCCACACTTATGCCTCTGAATATCCTTAAATACATAGTCATTTGGAAAGGCCTGCAGAATGACGACATTGAAACTGAACAGCATTCTTTTACTACAACTTCTTTTACATTTCATCAACAAAAAGGATCCTGAAATGGGTCAAAATGTAAAAAAAAAAATAAGATCAGCCCCTCGCTACAGATTGCAGGTGAGTTCTGCACCTGCCTTTCATCCGAATTCAGATAAACATGTTAGGTGTGAAAAATTTCATTCGAATCTTCAAAATATGTTAGGTCTGGAAAATTTACTCGAATCTTAAAAACGTATTAGGTCCAAAAAGGTTTATTCGTATCTTAAAAACATGTCATAACTAAAAGATTTCATCCAAAAACGTTATATTAGGTACGAAAGATTTCATTCGGTTTTGGAAAATGAAATCAAAAATTCAAAGTACGGTCTGTTTTAAAAACATTAAAGATTTTTTTAAAAATTCGATTTTTAAAAAAACATTACATTTCTCAGAAAACATGTTCTGATCTTTTTGACTCTAATTCTGCTTCGTAGTTGTTCAACTTGTAAAGACATCATGATTTTGTCATGTTGACAAATTTTGATGAATCATGATACTTCAAAATAGTACACCAGCAGGCCTGGTACAAAATGGCAGTTCGGAGGAAAGTTGCAAAGTGTTTTAGCAAGCTTTGCTTGTGAATAGCCGATTTCGTATGATATTAAAAGAGTGAGAAACGTGCAGGTCAATGTACGCCCAGCTGGTAAACTGGAGAATGAAAGGACTGGAAGTTTCCGTTCAATGCTTGACGAACTGTCGAATTGGTTTCACCTCTTATAATGTTGTATCATCCTCAACAATTCGCTTTTTTGCAAATCTCAATGCACTTAACATCACAATAATTGTACAATTACAAGTGATGCCTCATTAGGCCTAATGTAATTGTTATAAACAAGGTAGTGAATGCATGTAGTAGTAGCGTTATACATGTATAAGCTTGATTGTAATTGCACTTTTCCAGCAAATTGACATCGCTCCGACATCATGAAGAGTTAGGAGCACCAGACACAGTGCTGCACTTTGCTCCAGGAGATTTCCCTTATTTGGCGTTACTGTAAGTTAGTTTTTGACATAATCAGTTAATCCAAACACTCATCTTCGCCATTGAATTACCTACTATGCACATGTCACCAACTAAGCACATATCGAAATGAAATTGACATGGGCTTTTCACCTTCACACCCCTCCGATTCGTGGACATTAATACCACGAAAAATCACAATCTGTCGAAACATTTTCTTCCAGATACCTTCCATGTAATGGCATAAAAGAAATACCGGGCGGCCTTTTCAACAAGTCATCGAATTTGTTGAAATTGTAAGTATCCTAGGGTACCATTTGCGGTAACGCAATTCCTTGCGATAACAACAAGCACAGGAGCTTCCTGTGGAAATATTACAAGTTTGGCAAGTTTGGAAAAATGTGGCACAGTTTGTAGTAAAAAGTTTTTTCTTTTCAGTATTGTTAAATATGTAAAATGTACGATTCTCATTAAAAGTAGAGCACCATTAATCTGATTGGGCAGTAGTTCACCTACACCATTATTATACAGTAATACATAAATCCCCGTCAACCGATAGGTGGATCGCTGATTACATGACATTGAATTTTTTGTACCATCACACCCACGACGCTTGTGCGACTTGCACCCAGAGAGCAGAAACATTTATAAATTGTGCGTCAGAAACAAATAACGACCACCTCTGGATAAATCGCACAGCAGGTTCTAGTGGTGCAAGCTTCTTTGTGGCAAAATGACGAGTAATCAAGCTCCGCCGTTCACAATTTCACGAAATATTTTTGTAAGTAATGCTAATGCCGCTAACATAATGAAACATAAAATGCTGCCAAACGATTTAAAAGAGTTCAGAATATCGTATCGAAAGAAATAAATGATTCACAACTGGACCACTTGCAGTTTGGATCAGTTAATCAATCCAGCTGCACTCAGAAAATCAGATGACGAGGATTTTTATAGGTGTTATATAAAATAAATAATGAATATTTCCGCATTCGTGAAAGGGTAAAACTGATTACATTCGGTGACAGATGAAACGGTCTATTCCACTCGGCGTCGCGTCGTGGAACATGCAGACCATTTCATCTGTCACCCCATGCAATTACTCTCACTGTGGCACTCATTAATATTCATCATTTGCATATCAAGCGATGAAAATCGGGAAGTAGGGACGTCGAACGGGGTAGGGGAAGTTTTAGTAGCGCGTCTCGAGTTTGATGTAACGCCAGGATTATTACCACTGTAAGTGTATGTCGCCTGCGGTCCTTTGTTTATCAACAACATCTTTTGAGATTTGTCACTCTGTATATGTTACCCAGGCCACACTTGGCCAGGGAGGCATATACAGGTACGAAAATCAACATTGTCTAAAGCTCAACACTACAAAAGCTTTGGTCGATATAGGCGTCAATAAGGTGCCTACAAACGAATGTTCGCCAACCTTGCCATCGTTGTGCGTGCAGATTGAGTAAATCTCGGGTGCAGTACATAAAGCCAAGTCCAGACTAGGTTTCGCTCTCCGCGGAAGGAGGTTTAGAGGCATTTCGAAGTTAGGGTTGTTCGTAGAAAAAGCACGACGTGGATTTAAATAAACCGTCACCAAAATCAAGTTTTAAGTCAAAATAGTAAATGCAGCTCAAGAAATGTGAACAATTTCACTGAATTTATAGCCAATCGCGAAAAAGGAAATGTCCACATAGCTGTAGAACGTAAAGACGTGTGTGTGTGGGGGGGGCAATCGTGCATAGAAACAGAAAGCTTATTATCAGCCCCGAGCATAAGCGCACCCTCAACGGTTGAAAAGAAGAGAGCAATAAAAGAGCCACACTGGTTGGGATTTTTCCTTTTGTTCCTTTCTCTTGGTCCAGGTCGAGGCTTTATAAAATAACTCCTCCTTTGTAAATTTAAGTATATCTCTCAGTTAATCATCACGACGCCAATACGTCACATTTGATGTAATTGGTGATATCTCTTAATCGGTAGATCACTGGCATTCAATCAGATCACACATTTGAGGCGACTAACTTTTCACGGCCTAAGGCGTCTTGTATTCTTGTAAGTATAACCATCCTGTCTCTCATACATGATGTGTCTAAAGGCAGTACATGATAACTTTGTAAACAGGTGTCATTACGTCAAGAGTGACAACAACGCTTGAAATGAATTTGCAATCTGGTTCAATATGATAAAAGTTCGCCTCTTCAGAATAATTTATTTCTTGCACGTTTGGGCAAAACCCTGAAGGAATCGGCCAACAGTGCAACATAATGGCGGAATAGGCTTTTCAAGCACCTTGTATTTTCCCTAGCTAATTTTCTAATGGGCGACGTTTTCAGTTCTGCCACCCTGGCATAGAATGAAGGGTTACAAATTAATCACTTATTGAATGGAACTTAATTTAAAATGTTACATCTATGAATATCCTTTCCTTTACAGAAACCTAACTGGAAATCCTGTATCGCTTATTGACCCAGGGGCCTTCATTGGCCTCAGTGTACTTTCTCATCTGTAAGTAATCATGACTTTTTTCATTGACCAAGCAAAATAATTTTCTACTTTGTCGCCCCTCTGTGACCTGAAGTGCTATCTGATTCGTAACACTTGTAGTTTCCATGGTATAGGGTAAGGTTAACCCCAGCAGTGACGTAATCCCAGGAGCTATTCCCTAGAGTGAAGGTTCGTGACCCCGAGTACCCCACCCCAAAGGTGCACAACTGCACGTATGCATAAGCCGTAGTTCATCGGCGTTCAATGTCCCCCTTTTAAAGATGATATGCACCCATCGGTGGCCCTTGAAACTTCACCTGTTTGCGAAACTAAACATAGGTCATGCAGACAAATTCGGACGGATTCACTTTTTCACGTTACTGCAGCACAAAATCCTTGATGTTTGGTTCCAGGAGCGGTACTGGTATGTCGTATACATTAGTGGTATCAAGTTAAAACTTGTGATGATGACTATGTAGCTACATTCTTGTCAATTTGGATTAACACACTACCTTCAATGTCCATTTGCTTCAAGCAATTTGACCGGCCTTCCCTTAAACACGCTCACTGAGGGATTATTTGAAGGCCTTGAGTCACTCAAACATCTGTAAGTATTTGCTGAATTAAACCTGCGAAGTTTTATTTGTTAAAGGAAACATATGAGAAATGCTTTTATTTCTTCATTTGACAAAGTTTGAAAATTTGACTGACATTTAAATTTGACAGACATTGTATGAGAATCATAACACGCGTACATGATTTTTTTGTGATTTGCTTTTGTCAAACAAGCCAAAATGTATGATTTTCAGCTAAATGAATGAAATGTTTTCATTGGGTGTATGGAAAAAGAATTTATCTAGAGAAGATCGTTAGACCTGTTAGGGATGAGTTGGCTAGGCTTGACTGGGCCTGAATTGGCCATACAACTACTAGCTCTTGGGCTTGTTATTTGGCCCGAAAAACTCATGAGGGAACTCAAAGAGATGAAGTAAGCTAGGAGGAATAGGCCTAAATAATTTGGAGGACTCGATGGAATGGATGACCTTTCCTCCTGGACGATGAAATTCATATGGATACTTGCAAGCCTCTCATCCAAGCCACTCATCCAGTAGTACATATAAGAGACGAAGTTCGACTCTTTTGTCTGTGCCTAGAGATGGACAGAGATGAACATATTGATATTGCAGATTCAGCAAAAGGAGAGGAGCATCAACCTCCAAAGTATTGTCTCTGCTCAGTTCAGTTGTCAGGTGTGAAGTGGAAGGTCTCTGGCTACCGGATTTATCAGCTCCCTCTCGAGGACATTTGTGGTTGATCGCAAAGTTATGCCACCCTACTGCTTGCACGCGCTGCAAAACAACCCACACCTCTCCAAGAAACAATGTGACCCGCTTCTGGGGAGTTGGATCCCCCCCCAAAAAAAAAATGGGGCCACAGCTTCATGCTAGTTATCGCAGACAAATTTATTGCCTTTTTCTTAATTCATATTTTAACGAGACATAATGTGATGTCCTACCTTCAGAATCCCTTTTTCTGAGGCACTACCCAGCTATTACCTTTCTTTCCAATCACGCAGATATCTTCGTGGATTGTCACTGAATACTATCCAACCAAGTACATTTGTTGGTCTGAGCGACCTCAACACGTTGTAAGTGGTCTAATTTGGTGACTATTTTGAATTATCCCTGAATATACGTTTGTTTTGTATATTATTGCACGGACGTTAATTGAGTGATCAGTAACAGGTGCTAGGGTTAAAGTTAAAATTGTGCGACTACCTGAAAATGGTACATGAAGCTTGAATCTTACACACCAGAAGAGATGAAGACGTTCAGTTTGAGGCCGTGCATACATACAGTAATGTGAGAATACTGTACAGTTAAATTGTATCCTTGCAACCGTGCATTGAAAGCGTAGAAAACTGCTCATGTGATCATTGAACGTCCTTGAAAATCGATTGCTTGGAATGGTTTGAACACTACAACGAAACATTTATTGCTGTGTTGTGATCAGAAATTTTGTGAATACGTAATATTTATTTGTTTTGATATTGCACAGAGATATTCGCCATACCTCCATTGACAGTGTTTCTGAAAGTATGTTTGTTGGACTGGAAAATCTACGGACTTTGTAAGTAAACTATATGCAGTTCACATGTATAGCAAGATATAGAGTGACAATTACTGAAGGGCTGTCTTTTCCATTTTTTTCCCTTTATTGTCACGGCAATATGTGTTTTGTTCTTTTCCAGGTATTCTGATAGGTATATCTTCTGCTGCTTGATCGGTGATATTGCGGAATGTACACCACCACTCGATCAGTTCTCATCTTGCGAGGACCTCATGCGTAACGATGTACTGCGCACTTTCATCTGGATACTCGGCATCAGCTCGTTGCTTGGCAACGCCCTTGTTCTACTCTGCCGACTGAAAAGAGGCGGGGATGAAAAGAACAGAGTGCAGGCTTTCCTGATTCTCAATCTCGCCGTGTCGGACTTTATGATGGGTGGGTATATGCTGATCATCGCCAGCGCCGACCTGTCCTACCGGAACGTCTACATCCTCCACGCTGCCGAGTGGGAGTCGAGCGTCCTTTGCAAAGTAGCGGGCCTGATCTCAGTTTTGTCCAGCGAGGTGTCGGTCGTGATGTTGGTGGTCATTAGCCTGGATCGATTCTGGTGCGTGGTATTTCCCTTCAAGATGGCACGCCTTGGGATGAAGTCAGTCATGTTCATAGCGGCCACAGCGTGGTCGGTTATGCTAATGGTTAGCATCCTGCCGTTAGTTGGCTTACCGTACTTCTCTAGTTCCTTTTACGGACGCACAGGCGTTTGTCTTGCCCTACCTCTCACCCAGGACAAGTTCCCTGGCTGGGAGTTCTCCATCGCCTTCTTCCTCTTCTTCAACATGATCTGCTTCCTAGTCATCTTGATCAACTACACCGGCATCTACCTCGTCGCACGGCGCGCCTCCCGTAAGGTCCGCTCCAGTAAGAAATCCCAGGAGGTTCGAATGGCCGGAAGGATGTTCCTGATCCTCTGCACCGACTTCCTGTGTTGGATGCCGGTGATCATCATGGGAATCTTGTCGCTTGCAGGGGTGCTTGTTATCCCCAGCACAGTGTATGCATGGACTGCGGTCTTCATTCTTCCCCTAAACAGCGCCCTCAATCCTTATCTCTACACAGCATCGACAATGCAGCTTAGGAACAGAAAGGTTGGGGTCAAAAGGGTAAACACTACAGGTAAGTCAAATTATGAAATACTATAGACAAATGCTGTGTTAGACGAAATCAAGCACAGTTCGTGAAAATGACACATTTGCTGCACAATGGTCTGGTCGTTTAACACTGGCGACCACAGAGTTCGCCGGCAATCTTTTTCATTTATTCCTAATTTAGCATTGGCCTTTATTGAACCTGATGAGTTTCTAATGAATTTTTAATAGCCTCATATTAACTTTTCATAAATGATGAAGATTCGAAAAACCTACAAGAATTACTTTTTGGAAGAGAACAATCTTGCTTGTATAAAACAGAGCTTTACCTTTTTCAGGTAGCTAATTTATACATTTAATTTGCCTACGTTAAATCCCAGACAAGAATCAAAACAGGTACGGGTAGTAGTCGCAATTGAACCCTTAACATTTCAGAAGATAATTATCCTAAATGAGCGAGGCTAGAAGATGAGTTCTGCCCCTCTCGGTTGTACACCTTTACAGATTCTATTGAAACTTAACCTGAACAATAGACATTTTAATGAATGAATAGCCTTTTGAGCCCATACTCGAGCAATGTAAGTGTAAATTCTGTTGTCTGATATTAGACGCATGAAAGCCCTCTTAAGGTTTATCGTTTTTCTAACCTTATTTTGGCTACCGAAGTCTAAGTGCTATTTTCTGTTTAATGAAATTTTGACATTTGAGCGAACTCTACGATCATACAATCAACTCATACTATCAGAATCTACTGCTATAAAACTGCTGAAATCTATTCGGTAGTTACAGTGACCTGAAGCACAAATCTAAAATGTTGAAGGGTGCGACATTTCTATCCTATGAAAATCATTCTCAGATGCAAAAATAGAGAAGAAAAGTACCTAGGTCTACTAGATGACAGCATAGGCCAATTTTTTTCAGAATTTGTTGCAGTGATCTCGGGAAAATGATACCGAACCCTCCCCTTTTGGTTAATTGAAAAGGCACATGTGCAGAACAAAATATCGTACTTATAATGAAATCATTTACTTTGTGCAGTCGCTGGAGATGCCTTGAGGAATATTAGTCGTTCGTCGACCTGCCACTGCCTCTTACTTTCTGATGTTCTAAGAGGGCATGAGCCGCTCAAACTCGAAGGGGACCAATTGAACCAGCTTGCGGCAGAGCTGCATGACACTGTGCAAGGCTTACACGATAAAGGAATTGCTGTTGGGGACATCTCGGAGAGCAAGATTATGTTACGTCAGGTATGGATGTAGCTCGAAAAGGGCACAGAGAAAAGCATGTTAGTAAAGATGAGCAATTAACCTGCCTGTGGTATCCTGATCTTCATCTACGACACAGTGTTGCAGTCATGTCTCTGAGACACCTACTTGATTCAAATATGTCGTTGCATGTTCGTAAATCCTGGGGGAATGGGGGTACATATCCTTCCATTTTTTAAAGAATGGGGGATTGGCTATTTTGTGGTAAAAACGTTCAGCGGATTTTGAAGGATTTTTCAGAGTTTTCAACCACTAAAATGCGTTCAATATCATTCGGAAAAAAGTAAAAGGAAAGCCATAAATGAACCATTCTGATGCAAGACTCCGCATGAATGTAATACATATCATGGGGGTGCATATCTTTGCATATTTTTAAAATCGGTGGATTGGCTATTGAATCATCCCCACCCCACGTTTGTTGATCAAAGCGTTCAGCTGATTGTAAAGAATTTTTCAGAGTTTTCAACGACTAAAATGCGTTCAGTAACACTCGAAAAAAGAAACAAAGTAGAAAAAGAAGCGCCATAAATAAGCCATTCTGATGCAAGACTCTACATGAATGTAATACATATTACAGAAGTACACCAATGGGTGCGTTCGATTAGCTTCCCTGAATACACCAGTGTTACACGAAGGGAAACCTCGAAATAAGGGTAATCGAACGCGGCAGTGTACTTGCCAAGGCATTCTGGGAAAAGGGTCTAGCCCCCGCCACGTTCCATCATGTACGTCCATGCACGAAACAGTCCATCCGTGACGTCATTACACTCGGGCAGCCTCCAGAGACCCGCTCGCCAGCCGGGGTAGTAGTGGCTGACACCAGGGCAGGCACGAGGATCACGTGATGGTTAAACGAACGCTCTCGTGTCAGTTTGACTTACACGTGTAAGCTAATCGAACGCATCCATTATCACGAACATCGAAGTCGTCGGAGTCATATGATGTCACCCCTTCGCATTTCAAAATCTCATAGCACGGCAAGTTATCCTCTCACCTTTCTCCAATCCCCAGCCCCCAAATTTCCAGCATGGATTCAAACCACTGTGTGTTACTAAATATAAAAAGAATAGAAGAATATAATGCACGAAGGTACTCTAGACTCAAGACCATGCCTGATTCCTTTTTCTAAATTAGCCTATCGGCATCTTTTGAACTATATCCTGTTCCTGTATTCAAACGGCCAATGGAGCGGTCAGAAAACTCGGCTTCATAGGCTAAACTTCAGAAATAGATCGTCAGACTCGATAAGTACTGGGCTAAAAGGCTGACCTATTTGGTCCCATTTCAAAACCAGTCAGATTTTAGGTTGGATGGTAAATTTTTACTAATGTCAGATATGTATTTCCTTTCAGTCTGTATTATGTCGATGGATATGCCACCTTCTAAGACTGCGAGGAGAAAACTCTCCAATCCTGGCATTATAAAGCAAAAGTAATGCCAAACCAAACCAAACCAAACAAAACCAACACCACCAAAACCAAACCAAAACCGAACACCCAAACACATAGTACTGATACTTATTCTTTATTTAACCAGGGTAATTTCTTAAGCCATACCAGTTTAAAAATTGTCCCTCCAAAGGACATGGGTGAATAAAAAATTAAATGTTCAATTTAGAGTTGGGAGGAAGATTTTGTTATAACTATCCCAAGGGAAACTCATAAAATTGGGCAGGGCTGAGAACCTAGTCCATATATTAACTTCAGCGGAGTACCAAGAACCTGAGGTTGAAAGAGAGGAAAGAACCACTGCCACCAACTTGGCTGACCCAGGCATGATGCCATCGTAAATCAATAAAAAACATCTTTATTCTCTACTAGGGTGGGATTTTTTTTCTCATTTTTTCTCATCGTTTGAAATTAGGTTGAGAGTGCATCTGTGACCACGTGGTCTGCGGAGCTGCTCATGCCAAAAGCGGAGGCGCTGTATATTGTGAACAGAGAGGGCGCTAGCACTAGCGATGTCGCCTTTGAGGAGGACATGAAGAAATTGAATCGAACAGTCACCATGATGAGGAGAAAACTTGGCAGACTAAGCAGTTCATCGACTTGAAGAAATACTTCTGTAGATCCCAACAATTACTTTAGACTGCATAGTTTTGCAGGTGCAAGTTTTTCCAACGGGATAATGCTTGTTATTGGGATAACCTTGCTATTTGGTTGTACGGACAACTTTGAACAACGTACTTTTTGTAAGAAAAACAGAGGCACTTGGAAAGCTTGGAAATGGCCGGCTAGATTAGGAAATGGAGCATTAAAGGCAGACATCTGATATTAATTATTTACGTTGCTTTACCGATGCTTTAGCGTGAAAATTAAATGTTTAATGCCTAAAGTTCTCTCTACTGTTGTGAAGCAGATTTTACACCCGGTTTGAAATTTCAGCCGGTCGTGATTTTATAATCAGTACTTGACAGTTGGATATTTCGTTGTTGTTTTCACGAAACACAAAAAAAAACGGAAAATCGATTTTTTTCCGATCTGGAGATTTTCCTAAAATTATACTTCCTTTCATCCAAAGTATAAATAAGCAGAGTTTTAAAGCAAAACGTTCTTTACTATCCTAGTAACTTTAAACAAACAACTAACAAAAAGCTTAGTCTGTGTTTCTCTCTGTTTTCAAGAAGTGACAAAAAGTCACATCGTTTGCACGGCAAAAATAGAGACAATGCACACAACCCCTGCACGAGTCTGTGTGTGGACACATGCCTGCAAACGATGTTGCACCTAAACATCTGCGCGCGGGTTGAAATGTTTTCCAAAGTGTTTATCTCGGATTGTCCGTTTGGCTAGAATTTGAGTTTTTTGTCACTTTGTGAAAACATCAACGATTTTTAAACTGGTTACATGTGAAAATATTTTATAAATATGTTCTTGTTGTTTATTTACAACCTTGATTAAAATTCGATGTAATTTGATTGCATACATATTGAGTAATGGGTACTTGTGTAATTAATGGCCGTGGTCTCATGCACTATAAACATTTAGCAGTGGAAATAATCACATATCCTGCTCTTTGGCTTGAGAAGTGACTTTTGGGAGGTAACCAAGGTTAACGTCTACATACATTCTCCAAGCAAATTTTGCTCGCAATTTTGCACTTTATATAATGACCCAATAAAGCACAACCCCAGAGTGACATTTATCTACCTGACAAATTTTTAGGAATTAAATGCCTTCTGTATCGAATTAAAGCTTTTTATGCTATCTTTTCAAAACTGAAGAACCTCATTTAAATCTGTTGGGTGAATTGTAGAGAAATTTTCAATTACTCTACCCAATTTGGTTTTCGCTCTGTTCAAAGGCGTTTTTACAGTTCATAGTGCACAAACAAGCAGTCACCTACATTTTAATATATAGTATAATTAAGCCACCAGAATTAGAAGCCATAACTTGCAGACAGGTGGCACGTGCACGTTCCTTGCCTATTCGCCCTGTGCGGTGTCGTCATTTGCAAATTACACTCCCGTCAAAATGAAGAATGCGCATGTGAGTGCAGTGCCGCCACAAATTAGTCTATAGAGAGTGCTAGGGCTCGCTACTTCTTAACTTGCTATACGTGATCTTTATTACAAAGGGCAAATTTTTCATTTATTGTTCAGCTCTAGAGTTTAATGGGTGTGTGCCAGAGAAGTAAATTCCAGCTAAACCTTTGCAATTTGTAACAGGGTATTCATCAATTTTACTCCTGTAATATGATCTTCTTAGACTGTTTCAGGATCCCGTTGATTGGTGGGAAGTAAATTTTTTTTATTACATAAAAGAGCCCTTTTGATTTACTTTCCTCGTCTTTCAGGCATTTTCAATAATCTCAGGTGTTCAAGCATGTCAATGAGATTAGCAGTTGAAATCAGTGGGCCGTTGTTGTCCACCACCTGTTGATCTTCGTGCCTTAAAAAAACCCAAAAAATGAAATCTGGTAAAGGGGTGTGTCGCAAAGTAAAGAAAGTTTCGCCAAAAGTACAGAAAGTGATATTAGCTGCAGTCAGCGAATTTGACTAGACTGTATCTTACCGTCTATTAGTAGACTGCGTCTTCTTTACACGACTAAGGCTAATAAATCCCCACAAAATGTTCAAGTAAATTTGGTGGAATTATGAACCTGCAGAAATCTGGATTGCGACCGTTTCGCATTAGGATATTTCTCGCCCATATCACTGGTGTGAGAACGCTTGGTATGCCGATTTGTAAAAAAATAAATAAATAATAAAGTCACCAGCACAATGAGTTTCTTTGTGGGCTAGGAAATTGGCTGGAAAATGGGCTCTTACGAGATTTCCAGTGAATAGCTGATCTTGTGTAAAAGGCAACAGCGTCAAACATGTTATCGTACTCTACAAATAACTTCAATAGTTTCCTCGTTTGGATAACGCGGGAAAGGTTTTGCCAGGTACTAAGATGGAGGACATTTTGGTGGAGAAATGTAGAACAGTTGCATGCATAAGGTTGCTTGCGTCTCACGCCTTGGGTTATTGATCTAAGCAACGTTCTTGAATTAATCAATAGAGAGTTATTCTGTGCGCACGAAGATGACTTGTCCAGTTTTAATGCAATCTATTCATATTTTGGAGCTAGACAAACTTAACCTATATTCAGAACAGTCTTGTGTCCCTCTGTCTCTAATCTGGTTTTTGCAGGGAGATGGACCTCCCAGCTAGATCCACGAAACAGATAAGTTTTCACGTGCTGCCCTGAACCAAGACAGGACACACGTGCTCGGTCACTCGTATTCTGAATGGCCTTACTTTTACACCAGGTAAGATATGGGACGGAGGGGTACCCCCCTTACCTGTACAATCCCCATACACACTCTAGACTAAAGAGTAAATATCTAGTTTTAATACAAAGCATTCAAATAGTGACCTTACAACATAAAAACAATGACATAGATCTGTCAAAATTCATCTTAAATTTTCTTTTAAGATAACTATGAACACCAATAAATAGCAAAGGAAAGGGGTTATCACTACAGACGTAACGCACATTCAATAAAACAGCCCTTAGAAATTTTCGAGTTTTTCGTTTCGAGTGAATGGGTTGAAAACAATTTAGGTTAATCTTTCGAAACCACAATGCCATGTGAAGACGAAGAGCGTCCCCGAGAATGTTACAACGGTTGTCGGATACAGTTCCTACTTGATGTACAGGGAACAATTGTTCTGAATATCGACGTGAACTTCATCTGCCTCGGCGATACCTGCATGATTGAGCTGGCAGATCAGCTCTCCGTCACCTCGGTGTAAGAGATTGAAGGAATAGCATAAAGGCTCTACCCAACACATAAAGGCACACTCTTCAAACCCTCGAACGTGAGAGGATTTGTAGTCGTGGTTGAGCAGACATGTCTGTGGAACCCGAACGAAGTGAGCAAGGGAACGGCAATGCCCAGGGAAATTTGCCTTTCTTTCACAGACAACATGGAATAGCATGCCACAACTGTGATCGCCCCATTTACCGCCAAACATTTCAGCCATTCGTACGCATCTCTCAGATTCACTGTCTGGCTGGGACGGGCCCCAGTTCCGGTAAGTGTGAATGTCTGTTTCTCCCTGACACCTTAGCTGAGAAGTGTCTGTGTTTTTACAACCGATCCACACTTGCAGGTCGCTATCAGTTACGGCGCCGTATTGCTGCATCCAGATCTTCATTTTATGCCAAATGAAGTCATGCTCCTCCTTTGAATCGGGCACGATCATCGTAGTCCCAGGCTCATTGCAAACTCTGGAGGCGTTATTGAAATTCATCTTTCGAGGTAGCAAGATATAACAGGAGTCCTGCCATTTTAACCAGCCGGTAGGACAAGTCAGGAACTGCCGATAAAAAGCCTGGTCTTTCGTCGCATTGACAATCCAGGTTATTGTTGCATAAGCAATGAAAATTCTGATTCTAAACATGTTAAAGACATCAAAGATTGTGGAGATATCTGAAAGACACTGTTTGCTCTACACTTTGACACTGTCTGGAATTAACAATCTACCGTCAGGGTAAAATGCTTTAGGTGCGGCAGAATCCGAATTTGATGACGAAAATCGCCTTAATTGGTTACATGCCACAGCTTTAATAAACACTAGTAGAGACGGTATAATGACGTCAATAATTATGAGTAACTGGCAGCCGTTGAGTCCTTGACGATTTTAATCGTGTTCGATTTTCACCCCGTGCATTGTCTGTTAAGAAGTTCAGCTGTATTTTTGTCATGAGATTGGGTGCTTGGGGGCAACACAACGAGTCCGTATCATTGTGGACCGACTATTGATCTTCGTGTATTAAATTAATGGGCATGATTGGAAATCTGATGGAGACTGGTTGTAACGGTTTTTGATGCATACAAATTTAGCAGTAGGCTTCGTTTTGGTGGTACAATAATAATAATAATAACAATATGGCAGGATCGAGTGCCGAGAAACGGCAGATATCCATACCAACATAAGGAATACGTGTACATTAATTTAAAGAATCCACCGTACGTATGGATTTACGGGAGTCGATTCAAAATCAAAACTTTCTGTAGCTGCTCTCATCAACCATTAGAAGTTTATCGTTTAAATTTATTTATACAGGCAACCAGTGAAATCGGCACAGAAAAGTATCAACATTATAGAAACAAGCGAATCTTGAGGGTTTACCGAGCCTTAAATTTCATTTTCTCAGTGCTTAATTAAAGAGTGTGGGATAGACAGATTTGGCACACCGACTGGCTTCTGTACATAAAATGAAAAAGAGAGAACACCATTTGGATCCTGGGACGCGTACTGCAAAATCGCCAATTTGACTATTGAAAGTATGTATGTATGTATGTATCGAGATGGTTAGCATTTAGCAAGGGGATTACCTGGCAGTTCTTCATAAGACATTAATGTTCGGTTTCGAACAGGGTCTATGGACAATGTGCAGGTTAAGAAATGCACTGGTGTCTGAACAAAGACAGCTGTGATGATTTGGAGTTGAAAATATAGATGTTGAAGAGACGAGTTTGGTCACTAACGTTGAAAATATAATTAGAATCGAGTTGCATATTTCACTGAAGCCTGTTTGAAACTTTGAGTGCCACATTTGATATTGAGTTGAAGATTAGTTTAGCATTTTCAAGTTTTGTGGATCTAAAGAAACTGATATGGCTTATTGCTTTGACTTTTTGTATTGGAGTGTATATCAATTTTATTTTTTTCCCAAATATCTTGTGCCATCCATACAGTGTTAAGCTTTTCGGGTGAATTAGATATGCGTTTGATTTGCGTTTTCGGCGTGATTTAAAGTTTGGTCGAGTTTGTTTGTCTTAATTTGAACGTTATTTCTTTGATTACATACCTTGGAATTATATATGCTTGTAGGATGAAACAATGAGGCAGAACAGACGTTCAAAAGTTACATTGAATTAGGAAGTTTGTTGAATGTTTTCAAATCAGAAAAAAGAACGCACCACTTACAAATTAGTAGCTGTTTTGTGTAGTTGTTTTCAAGCTTCAAGATTAATTTTGGTTATATAGATCTCTTAATTAAAACATATCATGAATCATTACCGACGGTTGTGAGTATTAAATTTGAAAATCGGGAGTACAGTAAGTACACATGTTTCTGTTGGTGAATGATATGTTTGGCAAGTTTTTAGTAGATTGTCGTGTGAGGTAGTTTAATTGATTGTCTCATAATTGGTTGGGTCGGTCGGTTGGACTGTAGATTGGCTTTGCGGGCAGCATGAGACAGGCACTCACGAACTACTTGTTGTATTGAATCCCCTATTAGCCATTGATTTACTGGCTGATTGATTTCACATTTAGGTTGGTTGACTCACTCATTGTCTTATTGACTGATTGATTGAATCATTATTTTAGTGATTGCCTGCTTATTGATCCCCGTATCCTGTGTTGAAAGGTTGATAGAGAATCATTGAGTTTCATGAATTCGTTACTGGCTATCCTTGTTGGTTTACTTGTGACATCCATTTCTATTTCTGCTTCCAACCATGCAGTCATAATTCTCAGGATTGTAGCAATTGCACTCCCTAAATAAATAACACATATCCACAAGTTTGTAATAACTTTCAGAGGAATCACACTCTTTCCCCCATCCCCCATGGTCTAACCTACTTCAGCCACGTTTTCGAAGTAGGAAGTATCGACGACAAAATTACCTCAACTGAGAACTGTGTAAGTTTTTTATTACTGTATTGTAGGTGCAACTCACAGCAGGAGTTTTTTAGATCCAAGGGCGCTGCTCAAAAGGACAGTTGATACCTAACGAGAGTAACCGCTGTTTATTGCCATCCCCGTGTGTCCTTGAATAATAACAATTAAAAACTCAAGCAGAAAAAACAAAACAAAAAAGTCTGCCTCGTCGTCGATATGTTGCAGGCAGGACTGACCTGGTTTTCTTATCCCGTCTGGTTTTTTACTTTGGAAATATACTCTATAAATAGGCCATTTCAGCAGAAGTTTGTTTGCAGAGTTCTGCAGGAAGTTGAAAGGTGAAAAATCATGAAATGGAGGCGCTTAGGAGACTTAGTAATAATATATTTACTACGATGTAGAATTTAATATTTTATTTCCTGGTTCCCTCAGACTCTATTAGTCGTTTTGTTGTATGGAAATCCACCGCTTCAATTGAAGTTATTAACTTCCCCCAAAAAACAAATGGTCTTACAATGGAAAACCGTGCACAAATATCATTGTCTCCCAAATTTATTCCAAAGCGAGATTAATGCTACACATATTTAATGGCGGTTGCAATTTTAAAAAATGGGAAAAGTAATTGAGACGGTGGTTGCAGTATGAGTTATTTTATCAAAGTAATGCCGTGAAAATTTGTTGGCACTAAACGTTTAGTACAAAATCCGTCTGAGGTACCATGAATCGATGGCCTTTATCAAAATAAGCGTATAAGGCCTACAAATGGGTGTCAGACTTAAATGGGTCTAAAGTCAAGGCGATGTTCAAAACAAAGTCGATAAACTGCTATTTTTCTGTCATACATTTCTCTATATACTGCATAAGAAAATAACTATAAAGCTTCCATTTCCGTTGAAGCAAAATGACAAAACAGACGCTGCTACCAAAGCTTTTTCTCTGTGTATTGTGGTTGTATACAACTTTCTGTCAGCACTCGAGTACAAATGTTTGTGGTCGAATGAGTCCGATCTCAACACCCAGGAACAATCCCCGATCATAGAGCAGAATCGTTGTCACAGTCACTGAAATGTACAAAGTTATGTTGCTTTTGTTGCCAGGACAATGGCTGCCGCGACGATGCCACCTTCTCTCGAGGTCATTTCCCAAATGTTGTGTTACGCTCCGGCGCGCACCCCTTACATCACCAAATACTGGACCAGTGCCATCAGTGGAATAGAGGCTACCTGAAGGGTCGTGGTTACTCCTTTGCTCGGTGTGGCTGGGACAGGTGTTGTGCGTCGCAGATCAGAGACATTTCCTCCGTTGCACAGATTCTCACTGCAGCATGATGCACAGCCATCGAAGGGCGGTGGATAACAACCCGGAAAACACTGCAGTTGGCCCGTAGGGGGTGAACACGCACGGCCCACTTGAGTGACTCCGTTGTCGTTACGGTCCACTAACTGTAAGAGATGGCAGAAATCAAAACTAGTCCTTTACAGACCATTCAACTGTCAGAGTTAGGCCCTATACTCTGATTCAGAAGAGTAAATTCTACATACATTGGGCGTTTTGAGCCTACGCTTTTAATAAGGGCATTGATATTGACGAAAGGAGCCAGCACCAGTGTTAATGGCAAATCATAAGCCAATGATGAGAACACTGTGACAAAAATGATGACCGAACAAATGGCAACGAAAAACGGCATAAGCTTCCCACGACATTTTCGCATACATTCACTTGGCTAATAAAAAAAAAATCACTTTGCATGTTATAACGCTGCTGACATTTCATGTTTACTGCAGCCCCCACAGGAAGAAAGAGCAAGCGATTTAGCATGCGAGCCAGTCCTTGCTGTAACATCTCATGCGGCTTTCCACTGACATACAAAATATTAGGCAGTATCTGAAATAAAATCAATCGGATTCCAAAATACAACTGTTCATCGCCTTATTGCGTGGATGCTTTCCGCCACGTTTTATATCCTTCACCATTTCTGAGTAGATTGACTGTGGAGACTCCTGTCAGCTGCCTGTACGACTTTGTTAGAAAACGTCCAACAACAACAATCTTGATGTGCCTCGAAATACAGTTTTCCTAGCGTTTGTGGCGAACCACTTTCCTAAATGTTTACTTCCACTGTAAATACATCAAGCTTCGACGTGTTTGTCCTGTACATTACTACTCTGGCTCAGTGCTGTACAAGTGCCTGCAAACCCCTACTGTAAGTAAACAAACCTTTTGACATCCAATTTTTGAAATACTTACAGCACAGCTTGTATTGCAGGGAACCACCTGCACGTCCTCGCTGCTGGGATCGAGAGGATCCTTGCACGCCGTGCCTCTGCCGGTGTCTGAACGGTACTGGCATTGGTAACAGTTGAAAGTCCCGAGAGCTGGTACACTGGGTGTGGGCAACGGTGCGCTATTGCACAGATCCTGATCACAACAAGACCCACAGATACTTTGGGTGCAGCTGGCAAGTGCGCAGATCTCGGGGGGAGCACAGGTTCGATTATAAATCAATCCGATCCTAAAGGTCTGCGGAACAAAGAAATCGAAAACGTCTAAACAAGTTCCAGGATTCGATAATTCCCCTGAACCTCTTAACAGTATCAGGAAATTCAAATTTGCGTTTTTAGTGATTGGGTACCCCCTAAAAAATGTTGGAGAAAAAGAAAGTGAAGGTGTAAGGGCAAAATCGTCGGCTTTCCTGTACTTGGTCTCCCCCTTAAAAGTCCAAATACAGGGCTTTGAAGGTAACTCACTAAATGAGCCAGTCCCTGAAGTCATTCCCCACCAAAACAAACTCATAAAAAGGCAAGGGTTTTCTCTTGCTGCGAGTGCAGAGTTGTCACAAGTAATGAATGGAAATGCACATGAGTTATTCCGGAAGATTTAGGTATTTGGGGGCCACTTGGTATTTCTTCTACTTACTGCACATTGGAGGTTAGGCGCCGGACATGTTATACTCTGTGCACTGGTCGTGTCTAATGGATCTGCGCAGTCGGTCCCACTGCACACGTAACAGTTAAGAGCCTTACACAAACCTAAATGTGGATAATAGGGACAAGTTTGTTTTTAAAACAGGGCCGTTTTCCTCGTCCCACTCTTTCTCTTAAAGCGGGTGACATTCACAATAAAGACAGAGTTTCATGAAAGGTGGCTCTAAAACCTAGGGCGTTGTATTCTTACTTCTCCCAGCTCTTGCTGGGCATTCAGCCTCTTAAAGTCTTCCTGGAAGAGCGTAGATTCATCAGGTGGTTGCAAATTTATTTTATGTTTCATTATTACTTCATGATACCTAAGGAAAGCACATACTGATTCAATTAAAAGTACCAGCCTCACAGTCTACCGAATCGTACGCTGGTACGGTGTATCCTCCTGTCAAAAATCCTGAGGAAGCAGTCAAAAAGACTTTTTCTAGTAGTTTGCAGTTAAGTCGAGAAAGGTTTTTACTTACCAAGTGCAGACAAAGCAGCCGCCAAAACAAAGATAGTACATGTACCCTTCATGTTTTCCTCATGTAGGTCGTGTACCGATTCAGACAAGGAATTGTTCCTCTTGTTACTGGAATGTAAGTATATCGATTAGTGACGATTACGAGTGAGCCTCCAGAAAAATAGATGCAGTGTTTTTAATATTCTAAATTTCCGGGTTAGATTTCACGATTTAGAGTTAAAAATTTCTGGACCAGAAACATTATCCTGGAACCTGGTATGTGGGTGTAGTTATTTTTAAACTGACGTCACACAAATTGATCGGCTAGACAGAAATAGACAACACACTGCCTATATCTACGCGAAAAGGAGGGTCTAAAGTTAGTTTATCTGAGGTTTGCGCTGGCTCCATTTTCTGTTATCTGTTTTTGTTAAAACCCAGATTGAAAACTTCTTATTGCCTGGCAAACCACCAGTAAAGTTACAATTATAGACTGCTTACCCGTATTGAAATGGAACAATCCAATTTGCTCCCCGCATTTCATTGGAGAATTCCATCATCAACATGCTTTGGTTCAGCTGCAAAACCTTGACATGATGTCTGCTGATGTGATGATTTATGAATAAATCCCAACTTCGATGCATGGCAACTTTTAGGTTAAATAACAAAGTGGCTGCTGGGGGAAGATCAGAGTGATTCTCCTATTCTGTCGTATGGCATCTTTTGTCAGATCACTTTCAAACGCACCATGACCCGTTTTTGTGATTCTGTAACCTCGATCAACGAAAATGAAAATATCGAGGTATCAGTATTTAAAAGTTGCCGTTTCAATACTACATTATTTAAAAACACATGAGTAAATATAACTGTGGATGGTTTAGTTGTGTGCCTATGATTTTAGTTGATGCCAGTATGGTATACTAAAAACCTTTTCTTGGAGAAAAAACTGGCAGAATACTGTGGTATCACTTGTCGGTGTTATACATGCTGGCATTGTTTTCATTATTTTCCTTCTTATTTGTTTCTCATCATCAGGGATGTATCGAAGCGCCACCGTCGCCATTTTTACAGACACCCGAATGCATGCATTTCATTTTTGACTCAGCCATTTACATAAAAAATACCGCAACAACGCTTTTTATTGTCATACGGCATGAGCTGACCCCGATGTTTATCCCGCTTTTTGGTATTTCCTCATTCACACTGGCTTTGAAAAGATGTAAACTGGGTCTCAAAAGCATCGTATTACTTCCGCATGGATCTACTTACACGTAGGATAGCTAACGTTTCACGTCCTTTAGCGTCAAACTGCATTACATGTATTACATTACAGCCGAATGATATTGGCCGTTTGGAGATAGCTGTGCGTTGCTTCTCTGTGCGTCTCTGGTATTATGATATGCAATACTTGCTGACAAAAAAATATTTAAAGCCAAACGTAAGCGACCCCTAACAATCCGTTGCCAAACATGGCCGTGTTTAGAGCCTTCTGACAATGAAGATATATATTTTAACCTAAAGGAACAGGATGTTAAGAACAAATGAAAAAAAAAAGCCGTGTCAAGAGCCTTCTCAAGAAAGTAGTTAACCAAAAGACACAAAGTATTAAGAACAGAACCTCACAAAAAATGAAATATAGTTGTTAAAACTGAAAAAAAAAATGAAACCAGCCCTTTAGCCCCTGAAACGCTGAAAGAAAGTTATATCTTGTCCCATTACGCTAACCATCTAAGCCCATGCCCAAAAGATCCATATTAAGGATCTTATTTTCTCTTTACTGTTGTCCATTATTGTCATTGCAGTCGGAATGTTGTTAAGCTGCCTGATGGCGCGCTTCCGGAACCCTTGGATAGGAAAAATAACGTGCACAGATTTCAGAATTTTTAATACTTTTTTCGTTCAGTTTCTTTTTAAAAAAGTAAATATATTTGCTAGTATATCTGAAACTAACTATGTAATTCAAAAATTACCTGATCTAAAAGAGAAATATACTCCCAAAAATGACCCATAAGTTCCAAAAATCTAAAATACACGAAGAACTGTGCACTGGCAGTCTTGTACGCTCTTGTACGCACATGAACATTTACGGTTTGAAATTTAATGGTAGTCTGTCGGTAAAAGCGAAATAAAAATAGATCAAAATATTTCACAGAGTTTTGTTATTTATAAGGTAATTAATATAAAGCAACATTCTACTTATACGAAAAATTCTGATATTTTATTTAACCTTTGTTGACAACAACCACCTTATGTCAACTCAACGGAATCCGGAACCTATCGACTGGAGGTAAGTCACTCTTTGCAAGGTTGTACAATCTCGTTTTCAAGAAACCACGGCGAGTGAAAACAAACGGGGACGTAAAAGGTCGTTAAAATGAAAGTCGTTAAAAAAAGTTTTTCGCCCCTCCCCAGGTGTTTTTTCCAAAATATTACTTGAGGAAGACAAAGGTAAAATTCCAACATGAGTGTTTCGTGAGGTGGTTTCAGTAATTAGTTATTCTTCCGAAAATCGTCAAACATGATAGGACGGCACAATGTAAAATCACCATAGGCGGACCATGCATGGGTTCCGGAAGCTCGCTACGTGACCTTTTACTCTTAGCTTCTATTGCATACAAATCCTTCACACGTTGCGAACCAGAGTCAACGGTCAAGTTCATTTAAACATCGGAGGTCAATATTCTATTCGATAGAACAAACTTAATTGCTCTTACTTAACGCTTCACATGTTATTATGGTTGATGTCTAAAATATGTGACCTAGGTGCTTGAGAAGTCCATGGAATAAGGTCATTCGATCCAACCCATGTGTGTTAAACGCGTGCTGCCGTCGCACGAGGGCGTGCTTAAGACTTAAGCGGTTTGCAATTGGCCTCGCTAAACAAAGTCCTTAGCTGGATTACAATTTTCTCGAGGCTCAGGTTTTGGTAATTTTTTGAAGGTTGATTGAAAAGCTTACCAAAAACAAAGTCATAATTTATGAATATGCAGCTTGAGTGGAGGCTACGGGTAATCAAATCAGCAGAAAAGCTGGACGCGTCTCACAACCTTATGATTTTAACGGAAAAGTATGTAGAGATGTAATGATACTTTTATTGGTGGAAGCTGTGATTTTATATCTTTGTTTGAGTTGATAAAACCGCTTGATGAATGGTGTCATTGTTGTTTGTCTGTTCCGAAAGGGTCATTTAGAAAGCTTAGGCTAAAAGAGGATTTGAAATTAATCTAACGCCCCCCCCCGCTTAGCAGATGGCGCTGTTCAAAACTGGGAAAGGGAACTTAATTCTTTTTTCGCTATTGAAGCTACCAGGTAAGGTGATACATGTGCTCGCTATTACAAGATACATCTGGCTTTGATTTTGGAATGGTCCAATAAATTCCTGTTAGAATTTCACACCAAGCCAAAACCGAGAGTGTTCATTGGTCTGTACGAGTTTATAAAGCAATAACACTAGTAACCATTTTTTTATTGCTCAATTGTTAATTTTTTCCCAATAATTAGGTTATTGAAAAACATGCAAACATGTAAAAATCACTTAAGCACTGTTTAAAATACAACTGTATTGCAAACACGTGCATATCTGTAAGCCCCTTTAACGCCGAAAGAATTATGAAACGGCTTCACCGGACAATTTCACAAAGGACATGTTTGGCACGCGGTGCTGTTTAAGTGACATGCTTCGTAGTGAATTCCTTCATTTAGTTTCTTTGGCTCAAGAATGCGGCCAGGTGGTTGTAAGTAAAAAGCAGGGGTGGAACATTAGCCTATTCTCCGTAACCCTTGGAGCGTAGCACGCCCATAAAAGGCCTAGCGTGGACAACACACACACACGCATCGTATTCAAAACTATAGGAGTATTGAGTGATCTGCGCGGTGACCTACTAAAATAAAATCCATGGGCAAATTCAACCCCTCGGAATAGGGAATTTACGCACAGTTGAAGAATTCCAACCTTAACACTGTATGAAGCCATTTTTTTTTTTTTTTTGGATTTTAAGAAACTCCTCTATTTACTGCAGGGATCCTCATTTTGCGTATTAATTACTCTCGATGTTGAGCCTGAGAGGGCGCTCTTACAAACTTGCCTCCTCTCCTTTCCACTGGGAGTGAACGCATGGTGGCCGGAACAGTTCGGTAATTTAATCTTTCTTTAACTCTTTCCAAATAGCATTACTGAAATAAGTGGTAAATTATCAGCGTGTTGAATGGTTAGAGAGTCAGCAGGGATAGATGATTACAATTGATTAAGTTGAATAGGTTTGAGGGTTTAATGGATAGAACTTTTCCGTTTCATTCACATTGCTTCTTGGGTTCAATTGTGCGACAACTTTCTACATAGCTTACGTGTTTATGAAGTGGCCTACACGTAGATTGTTGTGTGTACTACGCCCACGGACGTATATATAAAAAAAAAAAAACCTGGACTTGCAACGCCTTTGTATGAAAAAGAAGCCAACCAGCGGCCATTTTACCGAGCCGAATACAAAAGCGTGGGTTGGGTCCCTTCTATTGACGTCAGGAAGAACAAAGGCGGGCATTACTAGGAAAGCTTTGTATTCGGCTTGGTAAAATGGCCGCAAGTGGATTCAATGATCTCTATAGGCTGATTAAGGGCAATGCGAGTCCAGATTTTATTATACACGTCCGTGACTACGCCCGGTCTGTCACACGTGCGGTGAATGCGTGCGAGCTTGTGGAAAGTTTCTGTGACTATAAGGTCGCGTCCATGTGTGCGCATGGTGATTTTGGTATTGCACGCCACTTTAGTTGCAATTTCATTATCGCTTGCAAAGCATGATTGCAGGTTTTATATTGAAATGTGGTATGTTTTCCCAAGTTTATGTTATTGTGTATACAGGGTTACCATTTCAG